>NW_026999327.1:0-66999 GCF_037126465.1 Ornithodoros turicata | reverse complement strand
ATACCCAAAACGCACTTGTTGCGAAAGGAGAAGGAGGAACTGAGTAGGGCGCGTGATCACGGGAATAAAACGATTTGTTGGTTTTCGCAGGGCAAGAACGCGAGCAGTCGTGGTCCCTGTTACTTCGTTTCGCTAATTCGGAACATTTGGTGCCGAAACTCGGGAACGACTGCACTCGACAATGCCCCGCGAGGGTCAACTAGATCGCCTCAAGAGGACTCGAGCTGGGATCCGTGGGATGGTCACCAGCACAATCGCGCATCTAGAAGAATGCCTCGCGCGCCCCGATATTTAGAAGGCCAGCGTTGAGGTAGGCATGGACTACCTGGTTGCACGGAAGGCCGCGTTGTGCAACCTCGATCAGCAGATTCTCGAACTCATCGACGACGATGCTGGGTTCGATGAGGAGAACAACGCTGTGTTGGAGCAGGAAAAGCGGATCGAAGCAGCCATCAGTCAAGCGAAGCGGGCCCTCCGCGAACAGTTGCACACGACTGGGGATCCGCCATCTCAAGGAGGCCGCACCGTATCGCTGCCGAAGCTGCAGATCCCGAAATTCGGAGGAAAACTGCAAGATTGGCAAAGATTTTGGGAACGCTACGACGCTACGATTCATGGAAATGCTTCCCTAGCCCCAGTAGAGAAGTTTAAATATCTACTATCTTTTCTTACGGACGACGCCAAACGAGCAATTGACGGCATCGGTCTCAGCGGGGACAATTACGCTACCGCAATACTGACTTTCAACCAACGATTCGGGCGCACAGATCTACTCTCAGCAGAACATTTAGACAAGCTACTGGCCCTCCATTCGGTGAACAGCTGTAGTGACGTAGCCCAGCTGCGTCATCTGTACGACGAGGCGTCACGGCATACAAAGGCTTTGGAATCGCTTGGCATACCCCGATCGAGTTACGATGTCGTTCTATACAGGGTGCTTACGCGCTGCATTCCTACCGACCTCACCTCTTCGTCCAGTTTCAGCACAGCAGGAAAGCGGACGCTGCATCTGGGGGGAACAGTGGCGGCGGGACTCCCTCCGCTGACGGCCCAAGGACTTTCTCGACAGCGGAACAGGTGACCGCTCTTCTTACCTTTCTGCGGGTGCAAGTCGAAAGTAGGGAAGAAGCGGCCTTTCACCGTCCCCGGCACGTTCAGAAGGACAATACAGAGGGCACCCTGCAAGCACGCTTACCGTCCGCGGCAGCCCTCCCTGCTGCTGTCAACGTCCAGGGGCTCCAGTTTCCCAGAGGAATTGCGCGTTTTGTCGTGCAAGCGACCACTTCACCGAAGATTGTCCCGTTCCCGTAACACCAGAAGAGAAAAAGCGGCTGCTGAGCTCCACACGACGCTGTTATCGATGTGCAAAACGCTACCATCATGCACGCCACTGTCGAACCTTAGCCAGTTTAGTTTGCAGGAAGTGCAGCGGTCACCATCTCACAATACCCTGTGATGTACAGCCCGTGGCAGCGTCTCTAGCCGCCGAACCCCATCCGGCAACGGCCGCAGCGCCGTCTCCAGTGCAAGCAACACCAGCTTCTATGGACAGTACCGTCATACTGCTTCAAAGTGCTGCGGTGGATGCCTCTGGCCCCGGAGGCAAGGCAAGAGTCCAGATCCTGCTTGATAACGGAAGTCAACGGACCTTTATCAGAGAGGACCTCGCTATGAGCCTACAATGTGGGACAATCAACGTTGAGGACTTGGCCATCTACGCGTTTGGATCAACGCAATCTGCCCGCCACAGATGCAGTAAGGTCACTGTAAACATTACAGGCCGTGACGCCACCTTCGAGTTAGAAGCTCTAACGATTCCCGAGATATGCAAGTCCCTGAGCGCTTCGCTGGATCCGCATTTAACACGCATGCTACACTGTAAACTTTTTCACACCTTTAAAGGTGTGCGCTATGCACATTCAATCTGGTTGCGTAACATTGCATCTCCAGGATGATATTTTACAAAATTCGGAAAGCATTACTAAAGGTCAAGTGTCAGTGCAAATCTCGCTTTCATTATGTCTTGGATATCGTAGGTACGAGCTAATGCATATATGCATCGCTATCGATAATCGAGCACGCGCAAGTGTCTACAATACTGTTGAACAATGTTGAGATGTTGCAAGACGGAATTTTTGGAGGACAGACAGCACTCGAGTAAAGAAAATTTGTGCGAAACCGTGCTCCATTATGACGTTACCGAAATTATAGCTAAAAAGGCGTGCGCCATGCACGCTATTACACCTTTAAAGGCGTGAAAAGATTTAGAGTGTACTTGAGCGTGACTTGCAACCTGCGTCAACAACAGGCGTTTCCCGAAGTGTTGACATCCTGGTCGGAGCAGACAACTACTGGCGTCTTGTAACGGGACGAATTCTGCGACATCCCTGCACCCGACTACCAAGTCATCCACGTAAAAGCTGGTGGAAAGTCGTGCAGCAGTGGCTGGGTAACGATGGCTGACAGATCTGAAATGGTGCTGCAAGGTGGCCGCGAGGAGGAACGGGCTGGAGGCAGCCCCAAAGGGCACGCATGTCATTCGCCACTCCTGCAATGGCGGGTACAGGTTGGAGGCAGATGGAAGAGACCGTGGAACAGACCGCACAGAAGTGGAGTAGTATACGACTTGCGTTAAACAAGCCGCGGTCCAGTTAGAAACATGGACCCCCTCTGCCCTGCGCGTATTTTTCCCTGCGCGGCGCGTGTGCGGAGGGTTGTCCACGTGATTATCGACGGGGGAGGGCTGCGCGTGCGCTCATCGTAGCATATTTTTCAGCCTGGACAGACTTCTTTCGCCGACTTCACATATTTTTCCGATGCAGCAGGTGAGCGGTTTACATGCAGAGACATGCAAAGAAGGGTCATACACAAAAAAGGACAAGTGAAAATATATTTATTAATGCCATTCAAGTTGAGGTATATTTATTAAAGCCAATAGTGCTGGAAATTGTGCCAATTGTGATGCCAATCAGGTGAAGGAGAAAAACCCAGTCGTAAAACCTTGACCACCTCTAACAGGGCGGCGCTCAGGTGGAGGGCTGCTGTGGTGGGCGGAGCGTGACCGGAGGCTGGCGTGCGCGCTTACCCTTCACCCTGGGCTGACTTCTTTCACCATCTTCCTACTTGGGCCGGCTTCCTTCCCGCGACAGGTGGGCGTCGCGTGGCCGGAGGGCTGTGTGCGCATTTACCATTCAGCCTGGGCCGCCGACTTTCGTCATTTTTCAGCCTGGGCTGCCGACTTTCGCCATTTTTCAGCCTGAGCCGACTTGAATCATATTTTTTCCAGCTACAACAGGTGTGCAGTAGGCTGTTTACATGCAAAGGATATTCATATATATATTTATTAAAGTCGTTAGGAATTATGTTATGACTCTGCGTGAATGGGAAAAACTTAGCGAAAAAATCTGAAATAGAAGGAACACTAGGAACACAATACACGTAACAACACTTATTACAGGTATGATACATTAGCATTCAACAAACAGAACTAATGATATCTGACCTGATTTGATGAAGACAGGTGCCATTAGATGTATGGAAGACCACGGAACACGAACGACAAGAGGAAATAAAATCTATACCAATACAAAGAAGATATTCTTAATCAATACAATTACAATCAAATTACAAGTTATATTATAAAAAGTCTGAGACCTGAGAACCATCATATCTGTCAGAACATTTCGAGCGCAATATGGAATCTCAATTTTATATTTGAACATTACTCAACTTTTAATTTCTTATTAAGTGAACAGCATAGACGTAAGGAAATAACGAGAAACAACACAATCAACAGCTACAATTAATAGAGAGCCAAAACCTGCGCACCATCCAACACATAGAGAAATAATAGCTAATCAATCTATCAAAGGCGAAATAGCACAAACTTAACAATATAGCACAGACTTAACGCTGAACAACAGAGGAACACGCGGCGACACGTAAAAAACAACAGAGGAAAATAATCTATCATTGAACCATCATAAAATCGATCAATATACAATTTTCATTCTAACAAACACTACGAACCTTGATGGAGATATCCAAGACGTAGAAAATATGCACTGTTTTCATTCTTTTCCTCAAAGCCAGGAGTTTTTATGTCGCTATCTGTGTGACCATAGCACCGCGCATGCTTTATCACTCAAAGGGTTAGGGGCTATATTACTTCGTCCAGCAAACGGGACGCTCTAGAGGTCAGATAAGAGAGTTCAAAGGCGATATATTTTATTGTGCAGCGCAAATAGATGTCGATATCACTGGCTGGGGTCACTATCTTTTCGCATCCTTTCCCTGAAACGGAAATCTTTCGTCAAAGTGGTTGACAAGTCGGTTAAGTTTGTAGAGATGCGATATTGTTATTGAAGATGTAGAGAAAGTCCAAATTATTAATTGGTAGCAATGATTTAATTACATCAATTTTTGGTAATATCTTGCAACAGAAATTTCTAATGAACCACACAGAAATATCAAATGTGAAATGCAACTCAGAGTTATGAGGCATTCCCATCTTAGAGATACTTACTTATGTCATTCGAGTGAACAATTGAAACAAATGCAAGACAATAATTATTTCAGGCAGTACTCATAGAGTATCAGACGAGTGAATACTTGAAACAAAGCCAAAACAATAATTCTCACGACAGGTCGAGATTATAGCATTCTAAACCAGTTAATAAAATTTTAATCAAGAAAATAAACATAGATATGCTTTTAATTAAGTGTAGATGTGCAATTGAAAACAGAAGAGACAATTGCTCTACATTGAAAAGATGGACAGATTTTGTACTCGATACCATAAGTCATGGGAAGATGTGATAAAAAACTGCTTCGAAAAGGAGGAGCCGCGAAACGATTTCATTATCGCTGCATTTCAATACGTCCTAGATATGGTCGTATTCGGGGATATGGTACAAACTACAGAACTGAAGGTGCAAGAATTTATATGCCGAATCTACAATACTTATAAAAATATCTGCACATCATCATCGGAAGGGCCACTAGGATTGATGGCGGAGTTTTTGAGATTTGCTAATGAAGAATTGAAATACACTAGACCAGATGTAATTGTAATCATTGCAATGGGCATTGCGTACATCAAGAAAGCAGTCAGATCAAATTATCATATACAAGCGGTCTATATCGCACGATTCATTACGGATTTGTTGAAATTACACATATCTGAGATGGAAAGTACATAAAATCTTATCACGTGATATATTCCACTACCACGGCAACGCAATTATTTTCTTCTACCAGTCTCTGCAACGATGTCGAATCAACAGAAGTTCAATATTGTCGTGCAAGGTCTGATGTATTATCACCTTTTGAAACTCAACAAACATATCAATTGCGGTGGACCACCGGACGATTTTCATCTAATACTCTCTTGTACGCCATTCAAGAATCTTCATACAAAGAAAGGAAACATCAATAAGAGACTGTGCAAGTTCATCGCCACTAAGTGCAAGTTGTTGAAGCAATACAAACACGGCGACAACATAGCGCCTGCGTTAATCAACGTTGGATTCAAGCGCCCAATAATCAGAATAAACTATTTAATGTCTTCGGAATTCATCAATGAAGACAACAAACGAAAACTTCAGAGTTTGAAATAGAACTGTAATTTATCGAAATAAACAAGTGTATAACTGAAACAATAAATGTAATCTTTGTCATCATCACAATGAAAAACACTTTACATTTAGCATGGCTAGACTGGGAACAATGATCGCCAAGGAAACGAATATTCCACAATTTGTGTAAGAATTCTCATATGGAATACGTGCTATGCAAATTTACTCTGCGTCTGGCAACAACGAGTGCCGAGATTTAGTCAGCCATCTTTGTGTTGTCGACCCAATCGTCCCGGTAAACGTACTTCTATCGCAGTCTATCGGCTCTACGATGACTGCTCGACTGCGTTTTCCATCTTTTGGCCATGACATGTGGAAAAACGACTTGGAAGTTCTGCCCTGTCTGTCAGATGATACGCTGGGAGGCTTGTGCGCGCTGGCAGAGCCGTCGGTCCGGCAACAGAAGAAATCTTACGTCGTCACCGTCGAGGCGTACGCCCAATCTTCGTCGATATTTACAAACGCGTGCGACATCAGGTACGTAACGTTTTTTGCTCTTCTGAAGTTAAGCGTTCGTAGATCATGACGACGCGGGAATATTTGAGACCAGAGCCTGCATTTTCGCACGGTTTAGCAAATATGCGTATAACCGCTGCTACTTGCTTGTCGTAGGCGCACGTTAAGCCTGTGGAATGGTTCCATATTTTACAATGCAATATGTGTGAAGCGTCTCGATTAAGGAGGGACACGTCCCGCTTTGCTCCCACTATTTTCAACGGAGTAGGCGCGGTTTGCAAATGCCTGTGTGTGAGGTATCCGCCCAACGTGAAAATTTACTCGCTCACTTGTTCACGTTTGACATCACTTTTGCGTAACGGGAGAGCCACTTCTGTCAATATTTTGAGCAGCAGGTATGATAAGCCTAATCGTCTCGTTCCTTTGACGTGGACGAAACGGTTCCGGGACATTTCATCGAACATCGTTTCGTCGAAAAATTGGCGTTTCATTGAACGCCGATTCATTGACACTTTGACATTGAGACATTACATCTGCTCTCTTACAGTCGTGGCACCATATATGCTCGGGCAACTTGCTACATGAGCCAGAGGAAAACTGGACCGGAGTATAAAGTACAGCTGAAATTTGAAAGCTGTTCAGTAACCGATGCATACTGTGACTGCGCTATTGGAAAGGAGAGCCCATGCAGTCATGTCCTTGCGGCAGTACGACTGCTTATTTTGTTGAAGAAGAAAGGGTACAAGGAGGCACCACCGGAGCTGTCATGTACCGCGCTACCTCAACAGAGGAGGCGTCCTCGTCGTCAAAATATTGGACCGATGAGGGTACGGGACGTAGATTGGAGGAGCACCCGTGAAGGTGGTGTACTTCTGCCAATGCCGGTGCGGCTGTTCGATGCGCAGGCCAGGAGTATGGACCAACAGCACAAGCTGGAGTCTTTCCAGAAGTTGAGTGAACGTCAAGCTGGCCTTGGGAACCATGACTTCGCTGCTGTGCTGCGGGCTGCAAGGAGTTCTTTCGGCAACACGAAGCTTGGAGTGGCGCCTCCTTCCTCACCATTGACCTACCAGCAGGTAAGCCTGCCTGCAAACTTTAAGGCGTGGATTGCTGCTGACATCTCGGCAGGGTCCAGTATGGTCAGCTCTGTGCCGGAACTGCCACTCTTCTGCGGAGCAACACAGTATGTCTTCCCGGACGGGCTCGCCACAGAAGAACAAAGTATACTGATGGTAAGTGTATGACTTTGTTCATACCCTTACATGTATCTTTGCATATCACGTGTGTGCTTACATTGTTGGAAATTGTGCAGATAACAACAAACACAATGCAGTGGAAGGAAATCTTCTACACTTCGAAAGAAGCTACTGGAATGGTCACTGAGCCAGCTGCAGGACTCAAACCACATATTCTATGCTACGGGTCAAGGGCTGTGCTTTTTAGCAACCTGGCCACCCTCGAAAATGAGTCATTTGGAGGGTCAAGCACATGCTTTCGCCTCGATACATACTCCACTGTTCCGTGCAGATCTTTCGCACAGGCACCATGGGTCCATGCACATAGAACTTTGAGACTGTTCTCGTTGTCAGTATCAATAACCTGGGTCATGCTCTCTGCAAAAGTGACAACAAATGATACCATATTCCCCTTCATCAGACTGCATGCTGGAGTAGGCCAAGACGAACTGGCACGCTGCAAAACCCCATATTTGATGGCATTCGGGTGTAAGGTACCAACTTTCGGAGTCACAAAAACTGTCCTCCCTGGACAACACTCTTAAACCCGTACCTTTTATTGTAACTTTTAGAAACATGTAACTTCTATATAGACGTAGATTTCGAGATTTCTTATAGGTTACACCACTGTAACGTATATTTAGAGGTTAAAAGCGACCAAGGTCATGTCTTCACAACACGAATAGAAGTTACATCTCGGAAAAAACAAAAACAGCTTGTTGTAACTTATAAATGTACCCTCTACTCCGACACTGTAACTTCTAAGCGAAATCTCCAACGATAATCTCTTTGTTAGTTTCTTATCGTTTCTTTTCCTTTTGTTTTTCAGCATAATGCCGCGTTTCAGCCTCCCATTCGAGACGACAGTTGCGAATCTACGCTGTTATTTTTTATCTGTTTCAGCGTCACCTATACGTCAACTACATGTTATCAATGCTGTATGAACACAGATTATATGTTCGCAGTCTGAAATACTGATAGTATGTTTCTTTCTAAAGGGTGGAAAACAATTGTCAATGCCGCAACCACCAAGATTTCTGATTTCGCTGCGTAGCCGAGCCTGGTCTAGGTCTATCCACACTGAGAGCGGTTTCCTTGAAACGCTTAACGCTCGTCGTCCGTCCGTTAACAAGTGTAATCTGTTTTAATCAGTGGTTTTCCTCCCGTTTATCATAGTATCGTCAGGAACAACGGAAAAGCTAGATGTCGCTAGCAAACAAGTATATTTTCGGTGTTCTCAGGGGAAAGTGTAGTGAGTGCGAAGATTGCAAAGAATATATAACCGAAAACGAACGTCACCACCGCAGCCCTAATTCACACACTTCATACACTGGGTAAGTGTACATTTTGTGCTAGGTACGTGCGTTATTTTGATAGCAAGAGCTCTTAGCGAAGGTTTGTTGTGATTATGGCAAGCGTTTTGCGGTCCTGCATATGAACGCCACTTACGCTTGCTACTTTTCTGCTCTTACTTGGTCGCCAAGTCAATACACCGGCGTGCATTTTGCGAGCTGCGGATATATGCATCGAGATATATAATTCGCAGCTTCCTACTTGTTGTATTCTTACGATATTCTAAGACTCAATCGCGGAGTGAACGCCTTCCCGCATTTATGCTGCTTTGTACCTTGTGCTTTGTACGGATTTGAATGGTTCCGTAAATGTTACTCTCATTGCCCAAACTTTTGTTCCCAGGATCCCACATGCAGGTTCACATACCGTCACCAGCGCAATGCAGTACCTCACAAACTCGTCCCAGAGCGCCTCCAACGCTGATAACGCAGTAATGTAGTGTCTCCTGCGTTACTGTACACTCATATTCCTCAAGGTTGTGTGCGTTTTATGTAATACTGCATTGCCATTTGCGCTCGCCTCTGCAACACGAATGTGGAATAATTTTTTTTTCTGCTGCAGTTCTCCATTTCGTTGGGTGTGTTCAGCTTAGCAAACATAGGTCAGTTGTTTTGACTCGCTAGCTTCCTCGCACTTTTATGCATTGCTTCTCACTTAGAAGAAAGATAGTTCTTTTTTCCACATACATGGTAAAGCGACCATGGTTTCTCCTCACACCAGAATCGCACTTGTGCACAATGTGTCACCTCTCGACAGACTTCTGTTTTTGTAATATTCATATGTTCAAGATCTCCTTTTCTGCTGGTTCATTTTGGTACCTTGGTGTGTTCTGTAAATGTCTGTCCATATCCCACGCACAGGGTGTTTGTTTTTATTTGCATCACACCAGCGCTCATTTGACAGGTGGGTTATGTTAATTTTCGCAAATTAACCCATCCGTAGTTACAAACATTTCCGACATTTCCTGACGCATGTGTTTGTAACTACGGATCGATTAATTAGCAAAGATTCACATAACCCACCTGCCCAATGAGCGCTACTCTGTTGCGAATAAAAATGAACATCCTGTATAAAAAGCCGCACGTTGGCGTAACCTTTACGGGCAGGTGCTGGATTGAAGGCCGTAACCTCTAATTAGTGGGTTTCCTTGTAACTTTTATAAAAGGGGTCGCTCAGAGGGTACCTGGTAGCTTCTGAAATAGAGGGTAAAATATTGCGATTTTTTACCCTTTACTAAAGGGTACGGAGTTAAGAGTGAACCCAGCGTATACCGGCTAATGCGGGGGAAATACGGCAGGTGTGCAGTGAGGGGGCGCTTTGGGGTCAAAAGGCCCCTGAAACCGTACCTTTGGTAGTGCATTTGGGAAAGGGTAAAAGAGGGTGAGTCCTACCCTGCCATATAAACCTCCCATACAGCCCCTCTTGACATTTTTTTCTGGCTACAGCATTGGAATATGGTAATAGTCATGTAGAGCCTGGTTGTCTTTCCTTCCCGCGACGATATTCTCTTCGGTCTCGATGTTCTATGCTGTTTGACCCAAGGATGATCGATGGCAGTTGTCCCAAATTTTAACACATCACTCTTCACAACGTCTGGTTCAAAATTGATATTCACTCTTTTTGCTTTTGCCAGGACATCAGTGTATCAGTGGAAGAGGCCAGGGTGCTGGAGCAGAACTCGAGGCAGCAGGCACTTAGTGCATGCTGGCATCAAGGGCGCCTACACAGACTCACGTCATCGTGTTTCGGTCAGGTGACAAGGAGAACAGTGTGGAGCGAGAAAGGCCTGCGGAACCTCATCGAGCCAAAGGACCTCTCACGAGTACGTGCCATACAGTACGGGCGGAAAAATGAAGGGCCGGCAGCAGAACGCTATGCCGAAGTTATGAAGCGCTGTGGCCACAATGTCTCACTGCGACACAGCGGTCTCATCGTCCATCCGGGGTGCCCGTGGCTAGGTGCCAGTCCTGATAGATTTGTGTACGACCCGGAGGAGCGCACGTATGGCGTCCTGGAAATCAAGTGCCCATATTCCTTGAAAGACACTGATCCAGATATCTCTACACTGCAGCTATTGTGCATGAGTGTTAGTGAGAATGGGGAGCCAAGCCTCAAAAGGAACCACGAGTACTACGCTCAAGTAGTCGGACAAATGGCATTAACAGGATGTCAGTGGGCTGACTTTGTTGTGTTCTCCAAAACCTGGATTGCTATCGAGCGCATCAGGTTCGATGAACATGCATGGAGGGACATGAAGTCAAAACTTGACAAGTTTTATTTCCCCCATATGCTTCCCTACATTGTGAAGAGCCGGCAGCATCTGCCTTGACCGTGTGTTATGTATTCACTAAGATGTAGTGTGCTTTTCCCCCCTCTGAACTACAAGTACAGATTCCCTTCCTGATAACGCTTACTGAAAACTGCCTGCCCTGACAATCTGACTACGGACACACAGCTCCTATAAATAGCAGAATCCAACTTCTCCTGAACCCTTAACGACAACTGCCTGCCCTCGGAATCTTTGACTACGGACTCACAGCTCCCATAAACAGCAGCATTCAACCTCTCCTCCTCGTGGTGGGAGCTGGGCAACGGGCCCTCTTCGTGGGAGGGCCTGGCTAACGGGGCTCTGAATGCTGAATGCAGCTACTCAAGCCATGCGAACTGTACCACAAGAGGCACGTTTTTGTGTCAATGTGTATAGCATGAAAATGGCCTGCCTCTCTCACTAAAATTGTGTCATTTATGAAAGAATGCGTTATCTAGACTATCCCAACAAATGCGTTTTCCCTGCTTTCAAACATGCTCTATCAACGCTTCTCCCAGCCTGCTTTTGTGTGCTGTCCGAATGCTGATGTCTTTCTAACACCATGGGCATATTGTCAATTTGTGATTTAATTTTCTCCTGCTTTCCATGCCACTGTGCTACCCTACCACTTCAAAGCATTAATAAAGTCCTCGTGACGTGCTGCACAAACTCTGGATGCCTTTAGCACAGTTCCATGAATGATTCTGTAGAGGAGTCAACAACAACTTTATTTTTGACCTTGGAGAGTGGGGAGTTTCATCGCCACAGGCGATACTCTACCCCATTGCGGTGGGAATGTGGGGAATAAAATAACGAGCCCCTTCACAATAACGATCGAAGTCCGATGGTGTCCAGAAATGTCAGAAGAGCTTTGAGCGCAGAGCGTTACTGGGCTGGATTGGGCCAGGGACCAAGCAATTTCGATAGGGAGAAGGGGCGAGAGTCCAGCTGACGAAGAGACTCGGAGAGTGTGATTTGGGAGGGTTGGTAGTGAGGGCAATGAAGAAGAATATGCTCCAGATCCTCAAGAGCACCACAGTGGCAGCAGGTGGGAGAGTCAACTTGTCTCAAGCGGTAACGCCACTGAGCTGTAAAGGCCACATGGAGGCACATTCGGTGGATTAATGCAGCATCTTGACGGGAGGTGTTTCGTGGCAAAAATGTCGGTTGTCCGTTGGCGGGAAGCCAGGGGTGTCTCTAGGCGTCGCAGAATTGAACGGCGGTCTCCTCCCAGCAGAACAATACTGGTCTGTTTCCGATACGAGAGTGCTGCTTGTGCGGCGCTGTCGGCCTGCTCGTTCCCCACGACACCACAATGGGCTGGAACCCACTGGAGAACTAGCCTGTGGCCTGCTGCGTAGATAGTGTGGTAAGCTATTAACACATCTGTGACTAGGGGTGCGGATGGGCCTCGTATGCCGGAATTTTCAATTCCTTGAAGTGCAGATTTGGAGTCTGTAAAGACTGCCCATTCCCGGGGTGTAAAATCAGCGATGTGTTGCAGAAAGAAAAGGATGGCATAAAGTTCCGCAACTGTGGAGGAGGTTGGATGTGAAAGGCGTCTCCCGTGCACTACGCCTTCGGATGTCCTGTAGAGCAGTCAAACGTCAGCTCTCTTATTCATTTTGCTGTTTCTTGTGATGCAAATAACATGGAAGGGCATCATGGATATGCCACATCCTGTTGATTTCAAAGGTGCACCAATTTTTTTTCTTCTGTAACTGCACTACTTCAGTGTTGAATTAAAGGGCTTTGAAAGTTTGCAAGAATAGCGTCACAGTGTCACACAAGAATAGTGTCACAGTCCAGATTTGGTTGATGACAGGAGCCAATGAAAGTGGGATTGGCCTGTCGAAGATGTGGTACCCCTTGATGCGCTGTATTCGTCGCTCCACACGTATCCGTAGGGAAGCAATCTCTTGTGTTCGAAGCACTTCTTCCCTTGAGAATGTCCCATCTCTCAGAAATGGGGGCATATTCAGAAGTACAGGGTGTGTGCAGAAAAACATGACCCGCATTTAGGCACATAGCTTGTTGCCTACCTAACTAACGAACTTCCGGTGGCGCACGATGGCGCATTTATGCGTGTGAAATCTGTAGAAAAATTGTGGAAGCCATACCCAGCTTAAAAAATAAACGGAACAACGAAAACGTCGGCTTCCGTGCATCAGAATAGGGCAACATGGTGGACAACAGGGTGTATGTGAAAGGGCAACATGGTGCACGTAGGAGAGTTGTGTTCAAGTACCGCTAGGGGAGCTATCGGTGCATAAATCGAAACGATGTCCCACATGGATGCTCATCGGTAGTACCCCTAGCGGTGCCTGCACACAACTCTCATGAGACGGAAATGCACTACAATGCACTGTCATGACCGCCCTATTCTAATGCATGGAAGCCCATGTTTTCGCGCTCTGTTTATTTTTTTACACTGAGTATGGCTTCCAGGATTTTTTTGTACGCTATAATACGCCGTCGTGCGGCTAAGTAGACAACGAGTTACATGTAAAAATGCGGGTCATGTTTTTCTGCACACACCCTGTACTCCCTTCTTTTCCAAGAGGTCCGCAATCAGAAAACCCTTGTCCGCCATTGCGACATCATTTTCTTCGAAATCTGGCCCCAGGAACTCATTCCGTGAGACGCACTTTCTGTCTCACGTAGATCCCGTGAACAGCTCGGACACAAAGCTGACCAATCCATTTGGTGACACCCCTATGAGGCCTTTAAATGTGTTTGACGACTTGTAAGACGAGTACTTGCTTGACTGTAGTGACAGAGATGAAGGCACTTCACAGCGTATTTCGGTCGCATCAAGGATCACCCTTGTTGAAGCATATTTGTGCAGAAACTCTGTCGGCATTGTTGCATCGATGACTTCCCTTGGGGCCCAAAGAGGCAGGGTGCAGAGCTTGGCATACATGAAGTTTATCCATGATGTGCATATCCTGGATACCGCAGATTGTGTGACGCAAAACCTGTGACCTAGGTCAGCCTCAAGCAGACCAAGTCGCTGTCGAACTAAGACCAAGAAGAGTTCATCTTCTACACTAAGTTTTCTTTTCCGGCCTGCAGTAGACCTTGTTGTACTACTGCTGTCCTCAGTGCGCAAAACATTACAGCCACGTTCACCTGGGTCCAAGAACTCCATCAAACTGATGAACTGTTCATAGCAGGGCAAACCGGTGTAAAGCATGAACTTCATCTGAGTGCTTGAGCTTTTCGAGGGGAAAATTTGATGTCCTTTGTTTTTCTTCGTCAAGCTGGCACGCTAGAGATTCATTTTGTGCCCGCAGTTCGTGGATGGCTGCCCTGGCAGATGTAAGCTGTTCCTCTAAGGCAGCACGCTTGTCTAGAAGTTTCAATATTTCTTGATCCTTCCCTACGATGATAGATAGCAGATGCTCCTGCCCCTCTGTGCCTGGGGCATTAAGGGCAGGTTCGATAGGGTTGTCGCCATTCATGTCACTGTCGGTGATGGGTATGTCATATTCCTCGGTCGGAACATCTACGGTTTCGGTTGGCTCTTGTGCTTGACTTGACTGTGCGGCTGGTGATCGTGGTAGCAGTTGTGCAGCACGCTGTTTTGGTGGCTTCCAAAGGCTGCACGGCTTGTTAAACGCAAACACTGATGGCACAGCTGTGTTTCTGAGAAGTCGGTGACCACTGGCAACACCAGGAATAAAGTCAGATGTGCAGAAATGTTTTTAGCACACCTTTGTGTACTTGGTCACACGAAAATCAGGGCCTTCATCTCTCTTTATGGCGATGATCCACTTCTTGAACTGTGTGCCGTCTTTAGGGAAACGATGAAAAGATACCTGCATTGCAAAAGGACACAAAATGTACTCAGTGACGATGATAAGAGGGAATACTTGGACGCCACAATGTAACCTTGGCTATCACGAGATGACTTCTCATCCAATAAAAAGATGACTAACGCTAGGGTCAGTACTAAAGACATTCGCGGCTCTGCGGAGCAAAACACTGCCACTGCTGCAGGTTTAATATCGGCGCAGCTGTATTCACGTGTCGCTACATTCCGTGCATGAATATGGCATAAATTAATAGAACCACGGTCCCTCAATACTCTTTCTGGTCAGGGAACTCCCGAGAAAAGTTCGCTTAGGGCGCCCCGACGACACGTGGCCGGCTCTAAAGCGAAACGCACCGCCCCGAAAATATTGTCGCCACCGGCGTGCCAGCTCGGAAGATCTCTCATTGGCTGCGCATTATATGTATAAGTATTTGGATGCTCATTGGTCGCCAAGAACTGGCGTCAGTTTCCTTCGCGCTGATTGGGCGAGAGTCATTTGATTGAGGAGCGAGCCAAGCGAGCGTCCGAACGCGCGAACGCGAACCGCTCAACGGAAGGACTCCGACGCTGACTGTGTGTAATAGTTGCGATTTACATTCTGGAAACTTAGCACTGCTACATTGCTTCGTGAAAACACAATGGCAGATTCAACTAGTCATCACGGCAACAGAAAGAGGAAGAAGAACATCTCAGGACGTCCTTGCACGGCCAAAGGATGTACAAATCGCACGCATGGAAGCCGACATTCATTCTTCCGATTTCCCATCGATGAACGGTAAGACAAGTTTTGTTACTTTCCATTGAATGACAAAATGCAGGTCTATCGTGTGAAGTCTACTACGAGTCATCGATTGGCGTTTGAGGCGTTTCATAATGAGAGTTGCGCTCGGACGCCGCTGTCAGATTATGTGTTCTCGTTATACTCCATGTGTCACTATCACATGCATAGCTGTTATTCATTTAGCGTGATACACGGATGCTTGTGACACGTGTGTTGTGGTGTTCAAATAGGAAATCTGCGTGGATCGCCTATGCACAACGCCCTGAGCTGAACCTGAACGATTTGGCAGGCTCAGCTCTAAGTTGTAGGCTTTTGTGTGGCGAGCACTTCTCACCGGACTGCTTCATCTCTCGTGCCAAAGTACGGTTGAAGAAAACAGCTTGTCCGACAGTTCCGCTGCAGGGTGAGGTTTTTCACTTCAGTTGTGCATGTATGTTTTAGTTATACCCTAATTAGATCAATCTGTAGGCAGTGGTTGTGGAACTGGACGAGGTACATATGTGGGGACGGTGTGAACCACACGTCCATCCAAGTCCATCTGTAGACGTTCGAAGGTTGCATGTGGGCAGGTTTGAATATGACGGTTTTTTTTTCCTTTTAGGACAAGCCAGTACTTCACTGCAGAGACAATGGCCTGGGCTACTTGCACTTGATTATGGTAATTTCATCCATTTTGTGCATCACGTTTCATGCATAATCAGTGGTTTACCAAGAATTTCGTCCCTGGGGGGGGGGGGGAGTTTTGACAAAATAATGCACAATCTCACAAAATTGTAGTGGGATCTCCTCCAATTTTCTTGTTTTTTTTTGGAGGGGGGGGCTGTAGGGGGTTCTCCATAGATCACTGTTAATTCCTAGTAAAGTCAATGATGTGCCCTGTTGCTTCTTTTGTTGCACTTTTCCTCTGCATAACAGGTTTATATATCTTTTCATACACACTTTCACTATATTGACAGCAGTAACACAAATATTGTGATTGACAGTGGGACAGGTTGCTAACTATGCCTCTGTGGTCATTCTCCTTTAGATATGCCTCTTCAATCACAGGAGCAAACACAGGAGCCTCATGGTGCATCAGATATGCCAGTGGAAGGTTAGTTGCTCTCACATCTCTCTACTGTAACACATACGTAATTTTCTTTTTCTAAATGCTTTTTTCCGGTTTCACCACCTTCATCTGTTTCATGTTTTAATCATTATGTGCGTGGTACTCCATTTGCTGGGTTGTGTCACTGCCTAAAACAACGGTGGTCCTTTCTTGAGCACTTGCATGTTCTAGGACATTTACACTAAAGTACTAATCACAATAATGACAGTAATAATGCATATTGTGTTTGAAATGAGAGGTAAATATGCCGCTGTGTCAATTCTTCTTTAGATGTGTCTCTTCAGTCACAAGAACAACCACAGGAACCCTGCGTTCTTTCGGAGCCACCTGGCACACCTGACACACCAGTTTCCCCACCTTCACCTGTTCCAAGACCATCTCATGTTCCTATACCATCTACCAATACCTTAACAGGTGTTTTTTTTTTTGCCACAGCATTTTCATGGAATTCCTGCTCGCTTTTGTATTTTTTTTTAGATCCTTGCAGCAGTGTGGGTGATACACCAACCACTGCAAACCTGGACCGGCTGTCACCACCCAGTGAGTGTCCTTACTCAACATTTCTCTTGGTTTATTTTAAGTACTTTTTTTTTCCTTTACAGCCCTTGGAGGTGCCGACATTTGCTCCCAGTCACCTGTGTTGGCTCCTGATTCATTGGGTTCATCTGGTATGTGGTCATTTACCATTATGCTGCCTGTACGAATTATTTGCCTACTGAGAACGAAATGGTAGCAGTAAAGAGAATATTCATTCTAACGAAAACCAGTAGAAAATCGCTGTCTAACAATGGCATTGCAAAGTGGGTAAAATAATTTGCATCTTGGTGACGGCTATGCTCAAGGTTGGGAGGTAATGGGTTCGGAATCCTACCACTGGCTCTGCAGGTTGAGGTTTTACATGGGCTTTTTAGCAGTTCATCCAGACGAATGACGGCGTAGTTCCCCCTTGTACACCCAGTATGCATATTAATTTCTCCTGTTCCACCGTCTTCAAGCCTCTGAGCCTTCAAGCGAGACATACGTCCCCTGACATTGGTCCTGCTGATCTAAATGCGCGCTTTGCATATGCAGGACACTTGGTTGAATTGTCCAACGTCCAAAACGTCCAACTGTAGCAACTGCAGTGAACTACTCAGAGGGACACAGGATGACCTTCAGGACCCTTCTAGTGTGTTTCTTTATTTGCGTGCTAATGAACAAACCTGTGTCCCTTCAAGTGCCTTCTTTGAATATTATCAGAAACTGGAGACGACATTTCAGGCAAATGTTGGTGACATATTGCACAAGAAAAATGTAAAGGCAAACTTGCTGCACATCTTAAAGCAGTCCAGTCGTGAACCCTTTTGTGATGTAGTTTGCATGACGAAATTCCATTCTATGTTTGTCGTCCTATACGCATAGAGAACCACTTAAAGGGACGGCCTCGTACACCCTGGCCTATCCACAAAGCGTACCATTCGATTCCTCATATCTGAAAACGTAATACCGTGAATTCGCTCGTCCAGAATCGTCACGATTATTAAATAAACGAATTAAGTTGATAAGAACAGCGCCAGCGCATTGCGATTTCTGTTGGCAACATCCGCTACGATGGCAGACCGCTTATTGGATGAACAAATCGTCTGCTCTCGCGCCTTCTTGCAGCGGTGAGAGCAGACGACTTCCAAAAGGTGCTCGAGGATCACGGCGACGGCAATAAATTTGCTGCATTTGGTCTGGTCAAACGAAAGACGCGTATTGTAAAATGTGGCCGAACAACAATGTCAATACGTCTCGCATCTTCATTTCGAGCGGCAGCTTACGTGGATGACTCCACCTAAAGGCAGTTGACGCTTACTAACCTGTCTCGTATCGTTCGGTATTTTGAGCACTTCTAGTTCGTCTTACCTGCGAAAAGAATATTCCGTACGGAAGTGGTGGAAACGTAACCCGGGTGTATAACAACTCTTTTGTCGACGACAATGTGACGAAAGTGGATATAGAAAAGCACCTGCTGGGAGTCACACACTCGAAACATCTTCAACAAAAGGTCGGATTGTCACACGCGCGTGCGTGTACTCCGCACGTTTCGTTCACGATGCATATGAGGTAAGAGACGTTCTGCGGTCACGATATGTATGGGACGGCGCCGGACGCAGCTCGAACTAAAAGATGTCGGCCGTCACGCAGTCAACTGTTAGCGGCAACGGTGTCCAAAAGAACTGGATACGCGCAGTATTGAAATGTAGGTATTACTTTGTTGATAATAGCCAAAACTGAACCGCTGTTCCATCTTGCAAATTTGTCATGTACGTCTACGTATTTTTGATATTTTTGAAAGTTTTTAAACAACTCCAAATCTTTTATATTCAACGTGCTGGACATCTTAGTGTGCAACCCCTGACAGAATCAAAATCTGAGCCAGTATGGGCTCACGAACACACCGGTGTAACATGAGCAACAATAAGCCAGACGACATGTAAACATGCTGCAAACTGCTGTTCCATCTTCCAAATTTGTCATGTACGTCTAGGTATTTTTGATATTTTTGAAAGTTTTTAAACAACTCCAAATCTTTTATATTCAACGTGCTGGACATCTTAGTGTGCAACCCCTGACACAACCAAATCCTGGCCAGTATGGGCTCACAAACACACCGGTGTAACATGAGCAACAATAAGCCAGACGACATGTAAACATGCTGCAAACCGCCGTTCCATCTTACAAATTTGTCATGTACGTCTAGGTATTTTTGATATTTTTGAAAGTTTTTAAACAACCCCAAATCTTTTATATTCAACATGCTGGACATCTTAGTGTGCAACCCCTGACAGAATCAAAATCTGAGCCAGTATGGGCTCACGAACACACCGGTGTAACATGAGCAACAATAAGCCAGACGACATGTAAACATGCTGCAAACCGCTGTTCCATCTTGCAAATTTGTCATGTACGTCTAGGTATTTTTGATATTTTTGAAAGTTTTTAAACAACTCCAAATCTTTTATATTCAACGTGCTGGACATCTTAGTGTGCAACCCCTGACACAATCAAAATCTGAGCCAGTATGGGCTCACGAACACACCGGTGTAACATGAGCAACAATAAGCCAGACGACATGTAAACATGCTGCAAACCGCTGTTCCATCTTACAAATTTGTCATGTACGTCTAGGTATTTTTGATATTTTTGAAAGTTTTTAAACAACTCCAAATCTTTTATATTCAACGTGCTGGACATCTTAGTGTGCAACCCCTGACACAATCAAAATCTGAGCCAGTATGGGCTCACGAACACACCGGTGTAACATGAGCAACAATAAGCCAGACGACATGTAAACATGCTGCAAACCGCCGTTCCATCTTACAAATTTGTCATGTACGTCTAGGTATTTTTGATATTTTTGAAAGTTTTTAAACAACTCCAAATCTTTTATATTCAACGTGCTGGACATCTTAGTGTGCAACCCCTGACAGAATCAAAATCTGAGCCAGTATGGGCTCACGAACACACCGGTGTAACATGAGCAACAATAAGCCAGACGACATGTAAACATGCTGCAAACCGCTGTTCCATCTTACAAATTTGTCATGTACGTCTAGGTATTTTTGATATTTTTGAAAGTTTTTAAACAACTCCAAATCTTTTATATTCAACGTGCTGGACATCTTAGTGTGCAACCCCTGACAGAATCAAAATCTGAGCCAGTATGGGCTCACGAACACACCGGTGTAACATGAGCAACAATAAGCCAGACGACATGTAAACATGCTGCAAACCGCTGTTCCATCTTGCAAATTTGTCATGTACGTCTAGGTATTTTTGATATTTTTGAAAGTTTTTAAACAACTCCAAATCTTTTATATTCAACGTGCTGGACATCTTAGTGTGCAACCCCTGACACAATCAAAATCTGAGCCAGTATGGGCTCACGAACACACCGGTGTAACATGAGCAACAATAAGCCAGACGACATGTAAACATGCTGCAAACCGCTGTTCCATCTTACAAATTTGTCATGGACATCTACGTATTTTTGATACTTTTGAAAGTGTTTAAACATTTCCAAATCTTTTATATTCAACGTGCTGGACATCTTAGTGTGCAACCCCTGACACAATCAAAATCTGAGCCATGGGCTCATGAACACACCGCCGCAACATTAGCAAAAATACGGCTGATCCATCTTGCACATTCGTAATGCACGTCTAGCTATTTTTGATATGAAATACTACAATCATCCATGATGATAAGAGCTTATTCGATGCAGCAGCATGGTCTTTGATGCAGATATGTTGGATGGTCCTGAAAAGGGCTTTTTTTTTCATAGGCCAGGGGTAATTGAAGACGTTGACGTAGATCAGCTTATCCTTGATTTTGTCATTTGCTCCAGGTGTAATGACATGAATGGAAAGCCTTCACTTATCACGTTGACAACCTCCTGCCGCTTGCGGGAATGGATAGAGAGAGCAGCTTTCTTCAGCAGTCTATCCAAGTTCTGATACATATATGACCAAATCTGAAATTTTGCATAACGTACCATGAAACACACATTTTGCAAATAAAAAGCTGTGCAACAAAAACAAACCTTACAACACCTTTCAGGAGAATACAACACCATGTGTACGTGACTGATCGAAACAGGTTCCGGATTGTGCGCACAACACACATGCTGGTATTGGCGAGCAGTGTCTACACACACACCTGCAATGTTTGTACAATTTAGAATGGTGTCACGATCAAGCGGAACATATATACGCAAAAAAGTGCGCTTTTATGGATGAGTCTTAGCCGCGTCAATCGATTCCGGATCATCCACTACTTTCACTGGCTAACCACGTTGTTGTGGCAAAGGGTCAGTAGCTAAAGGTTCATCGACGTCCCCGGTTCTTCAATCGATCGGCGCCGATGAGCTCATCTTCACCGCTTAGTGACAGGGACCCGTCACTATCGCTAAATTTGCTATCAGACATTACGACGTCGCGCGTGACAACTTTCAAGCGCAAAGCACATACACCTCCGACTGTATTGTGCATTGCGCTTCGGTCGCCCAATGGGCGAGCTGCCACCATAAATACCATAACCCAGTAACCCACTAATATCCCTAGGATATCCCTACAAGATCGTGAACGTCCTGAATATCTGGACATCCGTGCGATATCTGTGGGATATCCCAAAAAATCATTCGAGTTTATTTTACTTAGTAAATAACTGATGTCCCAGGGACG
Organism: Ornithodoros turicata; assembly: GCF_037126465.1. NCBI lineage: Eukaryota > Metazoa > Arthropoda > Arachnida > Ixodida > Argasidae > Ornithodoros > Ornithodoros turicata. The sequence continues at coordinate 45,098 of NW_026999327.1, read as the reverse complement.
TCTGTAGGATATTGCACTTTGGATGTTTGAAAAGCCTGCATCCCCGAGGTATATCTATGCAAGATCTAGTATATACCAGATTTTGTGCACTGATTCAACCATTGAACATCAGTGGGATGTCGCCAGGACGTCGCCTGGAGATATACGGATAAATGTTTCACATTATTTGGACAGCAACTTTTTTCTTCCGCTGAGAGCAAGCAAAAACTTCTGTGAACCTTAACTAGATATGGGGGAACAAGTAAAACCGTTATATATCTCTATCGCTCGCGTGCTGCTGGCCATGCAGCGTATTTATCTGTGCGTGACACTAGCCCAGCAACAGAATTCGATCACTTTTACAGCTCCACTCAGCAGTTCCTCACATTATAGAGAATAGCCTGAGTTAAAAACACAATATTAGACAGGAACGAAAGTCAGAAACTTTATTGGTTATACCTTGAATCTGCACATACACGAATTAACTGCAAAGACGCACCCCCTCACCGTTAGAAATGTGTTACGCCGCAATACTCTTATAATGAACGTGCCCCTACAACTTGTATTTCAGTATATGCTCCAGCACTTCGGCAACAGACGCTATTGTGGATGCTGTGGTCTCCCTCCGCGTACGCGGTGAGGTGGAGGGGGGCGCACAATGGGGGACTGCTCTTGTTTTTAGGACGAGAGCACCTTTAAAGACGTTTACGTTCATTAATTAACATACTATATGTAGGTTACTTTCCTTAATAAAACCGGGGCGTCGTCACTTCTGATGCATCAAGTAAAATAAGCGCACATTATACTGAATTTGAACAGCCAACAATAACGGTTCATAAACGTCCCACACTTGTCCCATTATCCCGAGGTGACATCGCAGGGATATATCTGCGACGTCCAAACAGTGCCCATATCCTGGTCTCCTGTATGTCGCGTGGATATCTATGGGATACTCAGACTGCTCCCAGGGATATCCCATTGTCCAAGATGGGATATCTTACAGACGTCGTCAGGACGTCTGTTGTTTGTTGGGAACCACGTCACATGTGACGTTGCATGAGAGGGAGTAGAATCCAGCTGCGACTTCCGTCGTCTGCTGTCACGGCATATTCCTTCAAATTTCTCGAAAACCACTTCGTTGTTCTGGTTGAAACTTCGCGACTGTATTTCTGTAGCACTCTTGAATATAATTTCAGCTAAGTTTCGGAATCGCTCGATCTGTACGAGACCGTCCCTTTAATGGCTACCGAGTACCGACTAAGCCACTGTGTCGTAGACGGTCCCAACGTGTTGGCATCGAAGTACTGCGACTTCTTTGCCAATACGTCGGGATCGTTAAAAAAATTGGAGTATAGGTGCATTACGAAAAAGCATCTGAAGCTGCAACAATCGACTCGAAAAGCGTTATCTGCAGAATCCAACTAGCGTTATATAACTTACGCGTTACGAAAAAGAATCTGAAGCTGCAACAATATACTCCAAAATACGACACAGGCGCCGACTCGCCTTAATGGCTACCGAGTACCGACTAAGCCACTGTGTCGTAGACCGTCCCAACGTGTTGGCATCGAAGTACTGCGACTTCTTTGCCAACACGTCGGGATCGTTAAAAAAAATGGAGTATTGGAGCATTACGAAAAAGCATCTGAAGCTGCAACAATATGCTCCAAAAGCGTTACCTGCAGCATCCAACTAGCGTTATATAGCTTACGCGTTACGAAAAAGCATCTGAAGCTGCAACAATATACTCAAAAATACGACACAGGCGCCGACTCGCCTTAATGGCTACCGAGTACCGACTAAGCCACTGTGTCGTAGACGGTCCCAACGTGTTGGCATCGAAGTACTGCGTCTTCTTTGCCAATACGTCGGGATCGTTAAAAAAAATTGGAGTATAGGTGCATTACGAAAAAGCATCTGAAGCTGCAACAATCTACTCGAAAAGCGTTATCTGCAGCATCCAACTAGCGTTATATAGCTTATGCGTTACGAAAAAGCATCTGAAGCTGCAACAATCTACTCGAAAAGCGTTATCTGCAGAATCCAACTAGCGTTATATAACTTACGTATTACGAAAAAGCATCTGAAGATGCAACAATATACTCCAAAATACGACACAGGCGCCGACTCGCCTTAATGGCTACCGAGTACCGACTAAGCCACTGTGTCGTAGACGGTCCCAACGTGTTGGCATCGAAGTACTGCGACTTCTTTGCCAATACGTCGGGATCGTTAAAAAAAATGGAGTATAGGTGCATTACGAAAAAGCATCTGAAGCTGCAACAATCTACTCGAAAAGCGTTATCTGCAGCATCCAACTAGCGTTATATAGCTTACGCGTTTCGAAAAAGCATCTGAAGCTGCAACAATCTACTCGAAAAGCGTTATCTGCAGCATCCAACTGGCGTTATATAGCTTACGCGCTACGAAAAAGCATCTCAAGCTGCAACAATATACTCCAAAATACGACACAGGCGCCGACTCGCCTTAAAGGCTACCGAGTACCGACTAAGCCACTGTGTCGTAGACGGTCCCAACCTGTTGGCATCGAAGTACTGCGGCTTCTTTGCCAATACGTCGGGATCGTTAAAAAAATTGGAGTATAGGTGCATTACGAAAAAGCATCTGAAGCTGCAACAATCTACTCGAAAAGCGTTATCTGCAGCATCCAACTAGCGTTATATAGCTTGCGCGTTACGAAAAAGCATCTGAAGCTGCAACAATATACTCCAAAATACGACACAGGCGCCGACTCGCCTTAATGGCTACCGAGTATCGACTGAGCCACTGTATCGTAAACGGTCCCAACGTATTGGCATCGAAGTACTGCGACTTCTTTGCCAATACGTCGGGATCGTTAAAAAAAATTGGAGTATAGGTGCATTACGAAAAAGCATCTGAAGCTGCAACAATCTACTCGAAAAGCGTTATCTGCAGAATCCAACTAGCGTTATATAACTTACGCGTTACGAAAAAGCATCTGATGCTGCAACAATATACTCCAAAATACGACACAGGCGCCGACTTGCCTTAATGGCTACCGAGTACCGACTAAGCCACTGTGTCGTAGACGGTCCCACCGTGTTGGCATCGAAGTACTGCGACTTCTTTGCCAATACGTCGGAATCGTTAAAAAAAATTGGAGTATAGGTGCATTACGAAAAAGCATCTGAAGCTGCAACAATCTACTCGAAAAGCGTTATCTGCAGAATCCAACTAGCGTTATATAACTTACGCGTTACGAAAAAGAATCTGAAGCTGCAACAATATACTCCAAAATACGACACAGGCGCCGACTCGCCTTAATGGCTACCGAGTACCGACTGAGCACTGTCGTAGACGGTCCCAACGTGTTGGCATCGAAGTACTGCGACTTCTTTGCCAATACGTCGGGATCGTTAAAAAAAATTGGAGTATAGGTGCATTACGAAAAGCATCTGAAGCTGCAACAATCGACTCGAAAAGCCTTATCTGCAGAATCCAACTAGCGTTATATAACTTACGCGTTACGAAAAATAATCTGAAGCTGCAACAATATACTCCAAAATACGACACAGGCGCCGACTCGCCTTAATGGCTACCGTGTACCGACTAAGCCACTGTGTCGTAGACGGTCCCAACGTGTTGGCATCGAAGTACTGCGACTTCTTTGCCAATACGTCGGGATCGTTAAAACAATTTGAGTATAGGTGCATTACGAAAAAGCATCTGAAGCTGCAACAATCTACTCGAAAAGCGTTATCTGCAGAATCCAACTAGCCTTATATAACTTACGCGTTACGAAAAAGCATCTGAAGCTGCAGCAATATACTCCAAAATACGACACAGGCGCCGACTCGCCTTAATGGCTACCGAGTACCGACTAAGCCACTGTGTCGTAGACGGTCCCAACGTGTTGGCATCGAAGTACTGCGACTTCTTTGCCAATACGTCGGGATCGTTAAAAAAAATTGGAGTATAGGTGCATTACGAAAAAGCATCTGAAGCTGCAACAATCTACTCGAAAAGCGTTATCAGCAGCATCGAACTAGCGTTATATAACTTACGTATTACGAAAAAGCGTCTGAAGATGCAACAATATACTCCAAAATACGACACAGGCGCCGACTCGCCTTAATGGCTACCGAGTACCGACTAAGCCACCTTGTCGTAGACGGTCCCAACGTGTTGGCATCGAAGTACTGCGACTTCTTTGCCAATACGTCGGGATCGTTAAAAAAATTGGAGTATAGGTGCATTACGAAAAAGCATCTGAAGCTGCAACAATCTACTCGAAAAGCGTTATCTGCAGCATCCAACTAGCGTTATATAGCTTACGCGTTACGAAAAAGCATCTGAAGCTGCAACAATCTACTCGAAAAGCGTTATCTGCAGCATCCAACTAGCGTTATATAGCTTACGCGTTACGAAAAAGCATCTGAAGCTGCAACAATCTACTCGAAAAGCGTTATCTGCAGAATCCAACTAGCGTTATACAACTTACGTATTACGAAAAAGCATCTGAAGATGCAACAATATACTCCAAAATACGACATAGGCGCCGACTCGCCTTAATGGCTACCGAGTACCGACTAAGCCACTGTGTCGTAGACGGTCCCAACGTGTTGGCATCGAAGTACTGCGACTTCTTTGCCAATACGTCGGGATCGTTAAAAAAAATTGGAGTATAGGTGCATTACGAAAAAGCATCTGAAGCTGCAACAATCTACTCGAAAAGCGGTATCTGCAGCATCCAACTAGCGTTATATAGCTTACGCGTTACGAAAAAGCATCTGAAGCTGCAACAATCTACTCGAAAAGCGTTATCTGCAGCATCCAACTAGCGTTATATAGCTTACGCGCTACGAAAAAGCATCTCAAGCTGCAACAATATACTCCAAAATACGACACAGGCGCCGACTCGCCTTAATGGCTACCGAGTACCGACTAAGCCACTGTGTCGTAGACGGTCCCAACGTGTTGGCATCGAAGTACTGCGACTTCTTTGCCAATACGTCGGGATCGTTAAAAAAAATTGGAGTATAGGTGCATTACGAAAAAGCATCTGAAGCTGCAACAATCTACTCGAAAAGCGTTATCTGCAACATCCAACTAGCGTTATATAGCTTACGCGTTACGAAAAAGCATCTGAAGCTGCAACAATCTACTCGAAAAGCGTTATCTGCAGCATCCAACTGGCGTTATATAGCTTACGCGCTACGAAAAAGCATCTCAAGCTGCAACAATATACTCCAAAATACGACACAGGCGCCGACTCGCCTTAAAGGCTACCGAGTACCGACTAAGCAAATGTGTCGTAGACGGTCCCAACGTGTTGGCATCGAAGTACTGCGGCTTCTTTGCCAATACGTCGGGATCGTTAAAAAAAATTGGAGTATAGGTGCATTACGAAAAAGCATCTGAAGCTGCAACAATCTACTCGAAAAGCGTTATCTGCAGCATCCAACTAGCGTTATATAGCTTACGCGTTACGAAAAAGCATCTGAAGCTGCAACAATATACTCCAAAATACGACACAGGCGCCGACTCGCCTTAATGGCTACCGAGTATCGACTGAGCCACTGTATCGTAAACGGTCCCAACGTATTGGCATCGAAGTACTGCGACTTCTTTGCCAATACGTCGGGATCGTTAAAAAAAATTGGAGTATAGGTGCATTACGAAAAAGCATCTGAAGCTGCAACAATCTACTCGAAAAGCGTTATCTGCAGAATCCAACTAGCGTTATATAACTTACGCGTTACGAAAAAGCATCTGATGCTGCAACAATATACTCCAAAATACGACACAGGCGCCGACTCGCCTTAATGGCTACCGAGTACCGACTAAGCCACTGTGTCGTAGACGGTCCCACCGTGTTGGCATCGAAGTACTGCGACTTCTTTGCCAATACGTCGGAATCGTTAAAAAAAATTGGAGTATAGGTGCATTACGAAAAGCATCTGAAGCTGCAACAATCGACTCGAAAAGCCTTATCTGCAGAATCCAACTAGCGTTATATAACTTACGCGTTACGAAAAAGAATCTGAAGCTGCAACAATATACTCCAAAATACGACACAGGCGCCGACCCGCCTTAATGGCTACCGAGTACCGACTGAGCCACTGTGTCGTAGACGGTCCCAACGTGTTGGCATCGAAGTACTGCGACTTCTTTGCCAATACGTCGGGATCGTTAAAAAAAAATTGGAGTATAGGTGCATTACGAAAAGCATCTGAAGCTGCAACAATCGACTCGAAAAGCCTTATCTGCAGAATCCAACTAGCGTTATATAACTTACGCGTTACGAAAAATAATCTGAAGCTGCAACAATATACTCCAAAATAAGACACAGGCGCCGACTCGCCTTAATGGCTACCGTGTACCGACTAAGCCACTGTGTCGTAGACGGTCCCAACGTGTTGGCATCGAAGTACTGCGACTTCTTTGCCAATACGTCGGGATCGTTAAAAAAATTTGAGTATAGGTGCATTACGAAAAAGCATCTGAAGCTGCAACAATCTACTCGAAAAGCGTTATCTGCAGAATCCAACTAGCCTTATATAACTTACGCGTTACGAAAAAGCATCTGAAGCTGCAACAATATACTCCAAAATACGACACAGGCGCCGACTCGCCTTAATGGCTACCGAGTACCGACTAAGCCACTGTGTCGTAGACGGTCCCAACGTGTTGGCATCGAAGTACTTCGACTTCTTTGCCAATACGTCGGGATCCTTAAAAAAATCGGAGTATAGGTGCATTACGAAAAAGCGTCTGAAGCTGCAACAATCTACTCGAAAAGCGTTATCTGCAGCATCCAACTAGCGTTATATAGCTTACGCGTTACGAAAAAGCATCTCAAGGTGCAACAAGAATGAAATGACTTTGGTGGAAGATTTCATGGACGATTTCGTGGGAGGCTGTTGCAGAACGAACATCTTGCCATGAAGGAACATCTACGAAAATTGCTATACAGAAAGATTAGAGGAACAGAAGAAATCATCAAGCAAGAATAAGAATTAAATGTTCCATGATCTGTTCCATGAAAGGCTCAGTTCAGTCGCCAGAAATGCTGTAGGGAACTGTCAACTCCAGTTTGGTGGAAGATTTCATGGGCAATTTCGTGGGAGGCTGTTGCAGAAGGAACATCTTGCCGTGAAGGAACATCTGCGAAAATTACTATACAGAAAGATTAGAGGAACATAAGAAACCATCAAGCAAGAATAATAATGTTCTGTTCCATGAAAGGCTCAGTTCAGTCGCCAGGAATGCTGTCCGGAACTGTCAACGGAAATGCAAGCCAGACTTTAAAAAGCCACTCCTTCTCATCGTCTTTGGTGATCTTGAGTCTGAGTCTTAGTGCCGCCATTTTACGCGGGTGTTGGTGATAAGGCTGCAACACGTCGTATGTCCATTCTTTGAAATATAGCACGTTATGAACGCTGTAGCTCCGAAGCTATTTCATTTTAATGCATGAAATAAATAATAATATAATATAATAAATAAATAATGCATTTAATAAACATAAAATGACGAGACTATAAACAGATGGCGCATCGTGTTTGCATAATAAGTGCGCTTACAGCGCGAAGAAGACACGAAAAAGAAGACGAAAAAGGCTTTCCTGCAGTTAAATTGGCGTCACTGATCTCGATTGTAAAAGGCTGGATCGCGGATAGGGAGCGCGAGCGTGAAGAAACCGGCCGCCATCTTACTGCACCCACAACAGCCGCCGCAGCGATCATGGCAACTTCTTGCAGTTACTGTCGTACCAACCGTACTGGCAAGGTTACAGGGCCTAAATTTATACAGGTGAGTCACTCTTCATCGAGGAATAAATGGGCGTCCATTCTGTATATTTAGTTGACCATTATGAAGTGTTTTTTGCCCAAAACGAGCACTGGATGCAGGTTGCTTGATCGCTCTTCCGACGTTCAATCGAGCACATTTGCATTTTACCCGGCGGCAAATACAGTTTGAGTGCATAATATGCTTGAAAGAACACGTTACACTACACAGGTAGTGTTATCATCAATATATGTGCAAGCACTCTAGCGATTTTTTGCATGCATTGCTAGCATGGTACACGGTGTTCTCTGCGGAAGCAAGTGCCACATTCATTTCTTTGAATTACCTTCGAGCACAAGTTCGGTATTACGTCGTAATGAGACCACGATTGTCACCTTTTTTCATGTATTGGTATTGTTTTGTGCCTTGGTTTGATTTGTGACAAAGAATCCTACGTAACGGTGGTGTGGCGCGACTTGAATAACGCCTTTGTGTCTGAGCTGTATCGTCAGCTTGTTACGATAGTAATAATTTGTAGCGTGTCGTGCTATTTGTAGCAGTTTTTAAGGCAAAAGTGGTCTCTCAATACAGGTTTCGTCATGAGGGCTACCCAGTGAATAATCTGTGCAGTGTGATAGGGCTGGGTGTACAGGTAAGTATCACGTTCTTCATCCACAGGTTTCTACTTTACAGGAAGGAACAACCTCAGTGCACGCACTGTGGTTAGCCCCTCTCACTTTTGCATATTTTCTTACATGTTCACATCAGAAACACACCTTAGACTTTAGGCTCCTTCACCCAGCAATATAATAATTAGAGATTATAATTCTTTTTAGAAGAGTTCCCCATATTCTTTTTCGAATAGTTTTTAATCTTTTTAATTTTTAGAAGATACAGGGATTGTAAACCATGTTTTAAACTGATGTTTTAACATTTGTCCAATGCATTTATTACACACCATATATTCATTTTTAACTGGTTGCACCCGAACCAATGTTCTGATGTATTATTTCCTTTGTTGTCGATGCACCATAAAAATTGGAATAATAATCATCAATGCAGGTTACTTCACAGCTGCCTCGACATACTCAAGAAATGGATGCAGAACCTGCGTAATGCCCACAAACTTTGACTACCACAGCACCTCCAGAAAGTAAAGGCATATGTGTCACATGGGATTTTTAAAGGCATTCACAGTATATAATACCTTGTATGAACTGTTGTAGATCTAAGCAGCCTCTACGGTACACTCTCAGAAATTAAAACTTGTCAGAGAACTGTGATAATTGTTTCAGTTAATAAGCATGCACATATACGCTATAAGAAGAAAATTATTTATTGAGAATGCACTTCTCTGGCTACTCGTGTTGTTTACATCTACTGTTGATCACATTCATTTATCACATGTTATATTCTTATATAATATTATTATATTATCACATATTCGATCACATTAAATTTAAAATTTAGCATATATGAGAAAATATAAGGAGGGAAGTTGCTATTCATTGCTCATTCCAACCTAAAATTGAGAGAGCGTACCTGGACATTGTCATTCCTAAAATATATATTGCCATTGTAGCAAGGTCACACAACAATAAATGTAGTCTTTTGCGACCTCCCTGCACCTTCATTGTATCCTGAAACGCATAAGTGCAAGAAATAAATCTTGAACTTGAATAAACTTGATGTTGTATAAACTTGACATAAAATGTTGAATAATATAATGAATGATATAAAATATTGAATAAACTTGAACTCATATATTCTGCATAATGTAAAAACCCCAAGACTAGGGAACACGAAGGGACAGACACAGCACGAAGTCTCAAACACAGCTGAAAATTTTACTTCACAAAACAAGAAATACAAATTTGAAAGAATGCTCAGATTGCTTCCCTCTATGGGATGAAACAATTGTAAAGGCATCTGAAGTGGACCCTCACAGAAGACTTTTGAAAGAGACCCTTTTCATAACTTCTTGTGGAAACTGTGTCAGCAAACCTTCAGTAATCCCCGGTTCGGCCTTGAACAAACTGCTCGTTCCCCCGAAATGACCTCATATTTTGTTCTCAAATAGTGTTCCCTTCCCTTCTCTTTGTATATATTTCTTGTTTTGCGAAGTAAAATTTTCAGCTGTGTTTGAGACTTCGTGCTGTGTCTGTCCCTTCGTGTTCCCTAGTCTCGGGGTTTTTACATTATGCATCATCTTCACCAGCTCGCTTGCTTCCTAGCCATTTTTTCATTGTCGTATATTCTCTTTACTCATCATCAGTGATCTTCATTACGAAAGCATATCGTGTTAGACTTTTTTGTTTGCGTTTCACAGACAGGGTACACGAGAGCCAAAATGACAAAATCACAACTGTTTCAAGCTCCAAATAGTCCTGTTGCAATTTGAAGACCATACGTGGAGCTGCATTTTTTGGAACATGCTCCACATAACAAGCATGACAAAGTCAGCACTGGATAGCAGGACCCCGTCCCCAAGCAGCTTTTCTCACACTGCAGTTGTATTCAACAAAAGCTAGCATGTGAGTGCTGGAGAAGGACATTGAATTTGGCACAACCGCGCCTGCAAATAATCAGAAGAAAGGAAGAAGCAAACAAACATAGAAGGGCTGTACTTCAAAAAGGGATAAGTCCTGTGTCTCAAGGAGGTGTTACCACTTTCTAAGTAACTTAATTGATTAACATCACTACCTGATTAACTGTCCTAACGAGTGTGATCTAATTGCGTGAAGTAATTATTTGGGCTGCTTCGGTGTGTCCATATTTGCGAGGCAAAGCACTGCTGTCGTTTACTAAAAGACTCTTTCTAAGGCGATGCTTGATATAAATCATACTGAACGCATACACGGCTAAAACAACGGCTGTGATTCTACAGAACGATCTCTTTCTGCCATGCGAGTATATCTTTTCCCGGACCGCTCTTTATGGAACAATTTTTGTCCAGAACGCAGTTCGGGATATTATATACATGGTTGTTGTTAACCTCAAGTCGTTTCTTATTGAAATATTGGCTGGGAAACGTGCTGTATTACAATCCCCAGCGCTGCACTGCAGTGACGGTCTAGTTTCGGAATGCAAAACATAACGTAATTAAGAATCGAACGGCAGGACACCTGTGAAACACTGTTAGGATACATCAATGTACTGGCACCTTACAAAATTGTGTGATGACAAACAACGATCAATGCTTGCAGCGCAATAAATACTCACAATCTCTGTTGCCTCCCATTGTTTTCTATAGGCGCACACAGCACTTTAGGGCCCAACAACATGGCGGCCCGAAGGCACGCCTCTCCCCCACGAGCCCCTCTCCCATGCGCGATCCAGCCTTTATACATAGAGATCAGTGATTGGCGTAGACGCAGGCAAGATGGCGGACGACATGCATGAAGAACGAAACCTGAACGTGGGTTCTTCATAGGTTTCTTTCAGTGTTTTCTTACAGGTTTCTTTCAGGTTTCTTTCAGTGTGAAAAATCGTTTTGAAACCACTCAATTGTAGAAAGTGGCGCAAGAAAAACCGCTGGAAATTTCCAACCCAATCCGGGCGCCTGTTGTGCCGTCTTTGTGTTTGCCCCTTCAGACGTTTTAAGACAAATGTCGGCCCCGGAGGCAGAGTTCGCCTGAGCAACGTGGTGGCAGGCAGATCGCTCGGTAATAACACGGGACGAACAGGGTCGCAGCCACGGTCTTCAGGTAATTAATATGGTCCCTGAAAGAAACGCGACCTTCGGTCCTGCTTTTCTTTAGGAGGCAGCGAACAAGTGCCCATTCGTGGACCCCAGTCCTTCCCTTCCCAGTTGTCTCGATATCGGTCTATCTACCAGCTTCATGATGACGTTTATCGGGTAGAGGTCTATAGAGGGTTGGGGTGGGGACATTGAACATTGTTGCTCGACGAATGGGCGGTTATTTCCCAGCAGGCGTCGCGCCGTGTGTTTTCACCGTAGAGTGGCCCAATACAAGCTCCGTCTGCACTGGGAACTAGCATATTCTAGCACCCTATTTCACCGTGAATTCAGTCGTAATTATAAACTGTTGAGAGTTTTCTGTCGCACGTAAAATTTGCAGTGTGGGCGCTTCTTTCGGAATAAGCTTTCAAATACGTTGACAATATTAACAGCCTGCATGCTGCAGAGTACAGTCTCTCCAGAGTCGAGAGTTTCCAGAGCGCAGCCGTTTTATTTGTGGCGGCCCGTGGATGACGATGAAGACATGTCTCTGCTGCCGCGTGCCACTGCCCCTGGCAGCCAGTTCTACCGGCACCCTCCTAGCGTGATGCCACGCACGTCTACCCGCTGGGACATTCCATCATCGCGGGTCAGGACTGATGTAGAGGAACACCAGCTCGTCTGCATACTAAACGCTCTGCATATAACTTCTTTTCAGGAGCGTGGCGCTCTTGGTGCACTCTCACGCTCCAGCTTGCAGGTCGGAGTGCGTAAGTGCTGCTCTGGATCCGTGACGTACGGGGGAAGGGGACGTCCGAATACCAATGAGACGCCTCGGAAACTTCGCTGGGGAGTGTATCGAGCTCGTGGCCCTGAAAGACCACTTAGTAGAGGCACCGGAGTACGAGGGAGAGAGTACACCGAGCGCGTTGGATACAGCTGCTAATTAACGTTCCCATCAGTATGCTATATCTCCTTCCTGGAGCGCGGCCTATGATAACATATGATACGCGGGGTCACGCACCGGTTGGTTACTATGGCAATCCACTGGCGCACGCATTACAACGCAATAGACCTCTACCCGAGAAACGTCATGGTGACGTAGCCGTGACGTTGGTAGACACACCGGAACAAGGCGCCCGATGCTCGCCGAAGGCGCGCTTCAGACACCTGCCGCAGACGACTTGTTCTAGTTTCCATATCGTGTCACCTTTGTGTGCGTGGGAACGCGGCATACTGCTCTTCTGCCTGCGATGAAGACAAATAGAAATAAAGCGGTAGTGCTCAAACTGTCTGCCGTAAATGCGTGTGTAATGAGGTTAAGACGATCTACATCGCGGACAAATTGTGTGTACTTTGCGTTGGAAAGAGTTGAGTTTGTTCAGTTTTATGTGGCATTTTCATACATGAGTAACACGCCTCGCTACGCCGATGCCGACTGTCTGCTGTGTATGCAAAGTGCCCTTCCAAAAAACTGGTGATAGGCGGTATTTTAGAATACCAGCTGACAGGGTGTGGGAATGGACGACGATCATACAAAGTTGTTGGGTAAACCAATCGACTGGATTCCTGCCGTCGATTCCCGGGTTTGCAGTGGCCACTTCGTTTCAGGTCCGTATATTTGTGAGTTAACTTTGTGACTCATATAGTTTATGGTTTTCGCACTTTTTGCGCTATGTTCGGGTCAGAAGTCAAATAAGACAACTGATGTTGACTGGGTTCCGACGGTGTTCGCCAAGAAACGGAAGTTCGGGAGCAAGCTTCAGAACATCGCATGTTGGGATGGTCCTGACAGAAACAGCAGTGAAGCAAACAAAAATGAAACGGTTGAGCTTTGTGATGGTATGACGAAGTTAAGTGAGGCTAATAATAAAAAAAAGCGGCTGTTCAGACGACTCCAAAGAAATCTGTATTTTTTTTTTCAGCTACCGCACTAACATCTCAAGCATCCTTGACAAAGGAAACAGCAGCTGTGGCAGAATCCCAAGATAACAATGAACCTGGTAAGTGTAAAAATGATGAATCCTTCACAGGGAAAGTGAGTACATCCATCACCTCTTAGAAGTAAAATTTAATGCAGAGTACATATCACCAGGGGAGTCTCACTTTGTCACATTTCTAACAAATTGAGGACCTAGTAGGGAAGTCCTAGAGATGTTATCCCTGTCCGCTGATGGCTTTCCTCGGACATACAGAGGGGGTCATTGTGTTCTTGGGGTTGTTGCGTACTCTGATGGCACAGTAACTTTTCAGCGAAATGTTGTGTGATGCCACATTTTACGCTTTAATTGTGCACAAACTACAAAATGCTCGCCTCATTTTGTGAAATAAAACCTTGTATGAGAACTATTAGAAATACAGCCTCCTGCTTACATTTCTTCCTTGTCCCCAAGTATGCAAGGCCACTGGGAATAGGCCCAAGGCCACTTAAAACTGAAGCTGAAAAGAATTAGGACAGCGTTCCTCTTTCCCCAAATGGGAAACTTTCCATTTTTCCCCTTTCGAAGGACCAACTTTTCTATCTGGAGGCATCACTCTGTTCTCGCACGCTTCGCTCGTTAAGTTCGCACTTAGCTAGAATGCCGCGCTGGAACCAGAGATTGCTACTTATTAAGCGAAGGCGAATTTTGCTGAGAATAAGCGCAGCTTTATTGGCCCTCCAACGTCGCGAGAAGCGTAAACACTCAAAAAAGCGTTCGCAATGGGTAAGTGTCCTGTGGCGAGCGAGAGAGACTGAGGGGGACTTCCACACGCTGGTAAGTAAGATAACACTGCCTTCAAACCTACTAGACAGTATGCAGTGCTGAATGTAGTGCTATTGGTATCACATCTGCAGATGTCAAAGATGAGACTCCATGATACTGCTGCGTTCAGGAGGTATGTGTGCATGTCTCCTGAACAATTCGGCTATCTGCTGAGCCTCGTCAAGCACAGACTGGAGAAGCACCCCCAGGGTCGTCGAGCTTTGGAACCTGCACACAGACTGGCCACCACACTGAGGCAAGTTTGTGTCCCACACTGTGAAGAAGAGGCAATTTTTCTTCCTGCATGTATAGATGTGGTGATGATTCATTGGTAAGGTGCTAGTTTAACCCGTCAGGAAGAATGTCTTTCCTTACAAATATTGATTATTATATATTTCTTGCATCTGTGGGCATTTGTTTGGGATGCTGACATAATCAGCATTGTGGACTCATGCAGGTACCTGGCGTCCGGCAGTTACCTCAGCAGTGTTGCATACAGCTTCCGGATTGGCTTCACGACAAAGGATTGTGTATGAGACATGCACGGCGCTGTGGGAAGAGCTGATGCCAATCTACCTTCCCGTGAGTGTCGCGCGATAAATGTGGTGTAGTAGAGCAGAGTGTAGTGGGGTGGTGAACACATCTTACACTAAGTGCGACCTGGGCCGATGCTATGGGTGTGCGGGGCCTGAGGGAAAGGCACATCGCAGGGCCTGTTTCACACGATTAGGTGCATACTAGATATTTAAAAAAAAACGTAATCCTTGGTTGAGGGCTTCGAGCGCGGGACCTATGGAGGTCGCCTTACTCCCTCCCCTATCGCCGGCCCTGAGTGCGACACATTTGTTGTTGCATACATCCTGGTGAACACATACCAATTTGATGTTTTTAAAATTTTTGAATACATGTACCATCTACAGCAGAACTGAAACATTCTTATTACCCATTTCACTGCTTTGTTTTACCTTTTTTAAAATAACTTTGTGACAGTGCATACAGAGCATACAGTTCGTCATTCAGAAAAACTAAGAAACTTGGTTTCCTCAGGCAGTCTTGTTTGGAATTGTTGCACGCATGTTGCACTACCATTGCCTATAACTACATAGTGCAGCGCTACCAGTGTGTAGGGCATTTGTTCTTTCAAGGCCTATGTTAGTTGCATGCTTCGTATTTTTCCATTGTGCAACCAAATACCGAAAGGAGTGCCAGCACTTTCTGCTGCCATGTCCTCGTCTTTTTGTAGGAATGGCAATTTTCAGACCGGTGGCTAATTGTTGCTACTTCACAGAACCCGTCACCAGATGTGTGGGCCCAGTCAGCGAAGCAGTTTGAGGAAAGATGGTCCTTCCCAAACTGCATTGGGGCTGTGGACGGAAAACGTATCATCATTGAAGCCCCACACCGTGCAGGGTCCATGTTTTACAACTACAAGGTGGTATGACATTATGAGATTTGCCTGAGTTAGTTGGAGCATATGTTACAAATCTGCATTTTATTGTAGGGCTCCCACTCCATCGTCCTAATGGCCGTAGCCGATGCGAAGTACAAGTTTTTGTATGCGGACATCGGGGCATATGGGTCCCAGTCTGACGGCGGGGTTTTTAAATCCCCTGGTAGACCAGCTTCGAGGTCTTTGCCCAACGAGCAGGATTTAAAAACCCCGCCGTCAGACTGGGGAAGGGCACTTTGCATACACAGCAGACAGTCGGCATCGGCGTAGCGAAGCGTGTTACTCATGTATGAAAATGCCACATAAAACTGAACAAACTCAACTCTTTCCAACGCAAAGTACACACAATTTGTCCGCGATGTAGATCGTCTTAACCTCATTACACACGCATTTACGGCAGACAGTTTGAGCACTACCGCTTTATTTCTATTTGTCTTCATCGCAGGCAGAAGAGTAGTATGCCGCGTTCCCACGCACACAAAGGTGACACGATATGGAAACTAGAACAAGTCGTCTGCGGCAGGTGTCTGAAGCGCGCCTTCGGCGAGCATCGGGCGCCTTGTTCCGGTGTGTCTACCAACGTCACGGCTACGTCACCATGACGTTTCTCGGGTAGAGGTCTATTGCGTTGTAATGCGTGCGCCAGTGGATTGCCATAGTAACCAACCGGTGCGTGACCCCGCGTATCATATGTTATCATAGGCCGCGCTCCAGGAAGGAGATGTAGCATACTGATGGGAACGTTAATTAGCAGCTGTATCCAACGTGCTCGGTGTACTCTCTCCCTCGTACTCCAGTGCCTCTACTAAGTGGTCTTTCAGGGCCACGAGCTCGATACACTCCCCAGCGAAGTTTCCGGGGCGTCTCATTGGTATTCGGACGTCCCCTTCCCCCGTACGTCACGGATCCAGAGCAGCACTTACGCACTCCGACCTGCAAGCTGGAGCGTGAGAGTGCACCAAGAGCGCCACGCTCCTGAAAAGAAGTTATATGCAGAGCGTTTAGTATGCAGACGAGGTGGTGTTCCTCTACATGAGTCCTGACCCGCGATGATGGAATGTCCCAGCGGGTAGACGTGCGTGGCATCACGCTAGGAGGGTGCCGGTAGAACTGGCTGCCAGGGGCAGTGGCACGCGGCAGCAGAGACACGTCTTCATCGTCATCCACGGGCCGCCACAAATAAAACGGCTGCGCTCTGGAGACTCTCGACTCTGGAGAGACTGTACTCTGGAGCATGTACTCTGGCTGTTAATATTGTCAACTTATTTGAAAGCTTATTCCGAAAGAAGCGCCCACACTGCAAATTTTACGTGCGACAGAAAACTCTCAACAGTTTATAATTACGACTGAATTCACGGTGAAATAGGGTGATAGAATATGCTAGTTCCCAGTGCAGACGGAGCTTGTATTGGGCCACTCTACGGTGAAAACACACGGCGCGACGCCTGCTGGGAAATAACCGCCCATTCGTCGAGCAACAATGTTAAATGTCCCCACCCCAACCCTCTATAGACCTCTACCCGATAAACGTCATCATGAAGCTGGTAGATAGACCGATATCGAGACAACTGGGAAGGGAAGGACTGGGGTCCACGAATGGGCACTTGTTCGCTGCCTCCTAAAGAAAAGCAGGACCGAAGGTCGCGTTTCTTTCAGGGACCATATTAATTACCTGAAGACCGTGGCTGCGACCCTGTTCGTCCCGTGTTATTACCGAGCGATCTGCCTGCCACCACGTTGCTCAGGCGAACTCTGCATCCGGGGCCGACATTTGTCTTAAAACGTCTGAAGGGGCAAACACAAAGACGGCACAACAGGCGCCCGGATTGGGTTGGAAATTTCCAGCGGTTTTTCTTGCGCCACTTTCTACAATTGAGTGGTTTCAAAACGATTTTTCACACTGAAAGAAACCTGAAAGAAACCTGTAAGAAAACACTGAAAGAAACCTATGAAGAACCCACGTTCAGGTTTCGTTCTTCATGCATGTCGTCCGCCATCTTGCCTGCGTCTACGCCAATCACTGATCTCTATGTATAAAGGCTGGATCGCGCATGGGAGAGGGGCTCGTGGGGGAGAGGCGTGCCTTCGGGCCGCCATGTTGGTGGGCCCTAAAGTGCTGTGTGCGCCCATAGAAAACAATGGGAGGCAACAGAGATTGTGAGTATTTATTGCGCTGCAAGCATTGATCGTTGTTTGTCATCACACAATTTTGTAAGGTGCCAGTATACTGATGTATCCTAACAGTGTTTCACATGTGTCCTGCCGTTCGATTCTTAATTACGTTATGTTTTGCATTCCGAAACTAGACCGTCACTGCAGTGCAGCGCTGGGGATTGTACTACAGCACGTTTCCCAGCCAATATTTCAATAAGAAACGACTTGAGGTTAACAACAACCATGTATATAATATCCCGAACTGCGTTCTGGACAAAAATTGTTCCATAAAGAGCGGTCCGAGAAAAGATATACTCGCATGGCAGAAAGAGATCGTTCTGTAGAATCACAGCCGTTGTTTTAGCCGTGTATGCGTTCAGTATGATTTATATCAAGCATCGCCTTAGAAAGAGTCTTTTAGTAAACGACAGCAGTGCTTTGCCTCGCAAATATGGACACACCGAAGCAGCCCAAATAATTACTTCACGCAATTAGATCACACTCGTTAGGACAGTTAATCAGGTAGTGATGTTAATCAATTAAGTTACCGTAATTTTACGCGTATAAGCCGCACCGCAGATAAGCCGCAGGACGCGTTTTTTGGGACGTTTTGGAAATTTTCTGGCAGATAAGCCGCACCCGCAGATAAGCCGCGGGCAATACGAGACGACTCATTTGCGCGACAAAGGAGACCATAGAGAAGGCCATAAACCCTGTGGTCCATACTCCGGGATCGCACAGTGTACAACAGAGGAGGTCAGTTCTGGAGTTCTACCAAGATCGGATTGTGCCCTTGTCGGGTGTTTTTCCTGGACTGATGGGTCAGTGATCTTCCAGAAGACGTGAATCACTGTCACCACTTTCCTTAAAGCTGCTTGGGGGAATGCACCAGGAAGATCAATCTACTCGAATGTGGACCCGTCCCTGTTACGCACTGTTCGTGCATCGGCAGGGCAGTGCTGTTCCAGAGACACTGTCGGCCCTTTCGTTAAAATCGGCGTATGGGGAAAATACCAGGAAAAAATAGTCATCAGATAAGCCGCACCGGTGGATAAGCCGCAGGGCGCCCGTGAGAAAAAAAAATCGCGCATAAGCCGCGGCTAATACGCGTGAAAATACGGTACTTAGAAAGTGGTAACACCTCCTTGAGACACAGGACTTATCCCTTTTTGAAGTACAGCCCTTCTATGTTTGTTTGCTTCTTCCTTTGTTCTGATTATTTGCAGGCGCGGTTGTGCCAAACTCAATGTCCTTCTCCAGCACTCACATGCTAGCTTTTGTTGAATACAACTGCAGTGTGAGAAAAGCTGCTTGGGGACGGGGTCCTGCTATCCAGTGCTGACTTTGTCATGCTTGTTATGTGGAGCATGTTCCAAAAAATGCAGCTCCACGTATGGTCTTCAAATTGCAACAGGACTATTTGGAGCTTGAAACAGTTGTGATTTTGTCATTTTGGCTCTCGTGTACCCTGTCTGTGAAACGCAAACAAAAAAGTCTAACACAATATGCTTTTGTAATGAAGATCACTGATGATGAGTAAAGAGAATATACGACAATGAAAAAATGGCTAGGAAGCAAGCGAGCTGGTGAAGATGATGCATAATGTAAAAACCCCGAGACTAGGGAACACGAAGGGACAGACACAGCACGAAGTCTCAAACACAGCTGAAAATTTTGCGTCACAAAACAAGAAATATATACAAACAGAAGGGAAGGGAACACTATTTGAGAACAAAATAGGAGGTCATTTCGGGGGAACGAGCAGTTTGTTCAAGGCCGGACCGGGGATTACTGAAGGTTTGCTGACACAGTTTCCACAAGAAGTTATGAAAAGGGTCTCTCTCAAAAGTCTTCTGTGAGGGTCCACTTCGGATGCCTTTACAATTGTTTCATCCCATAGAGGGAAGCAATCTGAGCATTCTTTCAAATGTTTTGCAATTTCAGAGTTTGAGAGTCCCCTCTGTGGAAAGTCAGCTTCTCCGTTTGAATGATGCTAGTTAGCCCCATCACATGTTACTTGGTGCTTTAGATGTTTTGTTAAACACCTTGCTTCCTGGTTCACCTGAAACTAAGCCCTCTGTCCCCAAACGGGTGGTTTTACCCTTCTTTCACAAAGTGTCTCACAACTTGTTAGCCGTTGCGAAGAAGTTTCAAATCAACATCGTTTTCAGGAACAACTTCCGTCTTGACCGCCTCACGCCTTTCGCCAAACCTGAAGTTTTTTGCAAGAATCACTGGAATAAATTTGTCCCCTGTTCTTCAAACGTTGTTTACCAGATCCCCTTAGCTTGTGGTTTCTGTTATATTGGCCAGACAAAACGTTGCTTAAATGATCGTTTGAGAGAGCATTCGTTAAAAGCAAAAAATAAAGCTTCAAACTCTGAAATTGCAAAACATTTGGAAGAATGCTTAGATTGCTTCCCTCTATGGGATGAAACAATTGTAAAGGCATCCGAAGTAGACCCCCACAGAAGACTTCTGAGAGAGACCCTTTTCATAACTTCTTGTGGAAACTGTGTCAGCAAACATTCCGTAATCCTCGGTCCGCCCTTGAACAAACTGCTGGTTCCCCCGAAATGACCTCCTATTTTGTTCTCAAATAGTGTTCCCTTCCCTTCTGTTTGTATATATTTCTTGTTTTGTGAAGTAAAATTTTCAGCTGTGTTTGAGACTTCGTGCTGTGTCTGTCCCTTCGTGTTCCCTAGTCTTGGGGTTTTTACATTATGCAGAATATATGAGTTCAAGTTTATTCAATATTTTATATCATTCATTATATTATTCAACATTTTATGTCAAGTTTATACAACATCAAGTTTATTCAAGTTCAAGATTTATTTCTTGCACTTATGCGTTTCAGGATACAATGAAGGTGCAGGGAGGTCGCAAAAGACTACATTTATTGTTGTGTGACCTTGCTACAATGGCAATATATATTTTAGGAATGACAATGTCCAGGTACGCTCTCTCAATTTTAGGTTGGAATGAGCAATGAATAGCAACTTCCCTCCTGATATTTTCTCATATATGCTAAATTTTAAATTTAATGTGATCGAATATGTGATAATATAATAATATTATATAAGAATATAACATGTGATAAATGAATGTGATCAACAGTAGATGTAAACAACACGAGTAGCCAGAGAAGTGCATTCTCAATAAATAATTTTCTTCTTATAGCGTATATGTGCATGCTTATTAACTGAAACAATTATCACAGTTCTCTGACAAGTTTTAATTTCTGAGAGTGTACCGTAGAGGCTGCTTAGATCTACAACAGTTCATACAAGGTATTATATACTGTGAATGCCTTTAAAAATCCCATGTGACACATATGCCTTTACTTTCTGGAGGTGCTGTGGTAGTCAAAGTTTGTGGGCACTACGCAGGTTCTGCATCCATTTCTTGAGTATGTCGAGGCAGCTGTGAAGTAACCTGCATTGATGATTATTATTCCAATTTTTATGGTGCATTGACAACAAAGGAAATAATACATCAGAACATTGGTTCGGGTGCAACCAGTTAAAAATGAATATATGGTGTGTAATAAATGCATTGGACAAATGTTAAAACATCAGTTTAAAACATGGTTTACAATCCCTGTATCTTCTAAAAATTAAAAAGATTAAAAACTATTCGAAAAAGAATATGGGGAACTCTTCTAAAAAGAATTATAATCTCTAATTATTATATTGCTGGGTGAAGGAGCCTAAAGTCTAAGGTGTGTTTCTGATGTGAACATGTAAGAAAATATGCAAAAGTGAGAGGGGCTAACCACAGTGCGTGCACTAGGTTGTTCCTTCCTGTAAAGTAGAAACCTGTGAATGAGGAACGTGATACTTACCTGTACACCCAGCCGTATCACACTGCACAGATTATTCACTGGGTAGCCCTCATGACGAAACCTGTATTGAGAGACCACTTTTGCCTTAAAAACTGCAACAAATAGCACGACACGCTACAAATTATTACTATCGTAACAAGCTGACGATACAGCTCAGACACAAAGGCGTTATTCAAGTCGCGCCACACCACCGTTACGTAGGATTCTTTGTCACAAATCAAACCAAGGCACAAAACAATACCAATACATGAAAAAAGGTGACAATCGTGGTCTCATTACGACGTAATACCGAACTTGTGCTCGAAGGTAATTCAAAGAAATGAATGTGGCACTTGCTTCCGCAGAGAACACCGTGTACCATGCTAGCAATGCATGCAAAAAATCGCTAGAGTGCTTGCACATATATTGATGACAACACTACCTGTGTAGTGTAACGTGTTCCTTCAAGCATATTATGTACTCAAACTGTATTTGCCGCCGGGTAAAATGCAAATGTGCTCGATTGAACGTCGGAAGAGCGATCAAGCAACCTGCATCCAGTGCTCGTTTTGGGCAAAAAACACTTCATAATGGTCAACTAAATATACAGAATGGACACCCATTTATTCCTCGATGAAGAGTGACTCACCTGTATAAATTTAGGCCCTGTAACCTTGCCAGTACGGTTGGTACGACAGTAATTGAAAGAAGTTGCCATGATCGCTGCGGCGGCTGTTGTGGGTACAGTAAGATGGCGGCCGGTTTCTTCACGCTCGCGCTCCCTATCCGCGATCCAGCGTTTTACAATCGAGATCAGTGACGCCAATTTAACTGCAGGAAAGCCTTTTTCGTCTTCTTTTTCGTGTCTTCTTCGCGCTGTAATCGCACTTATTATGCAAACACGATGCGCCATCTGTTTATAGTCCCGTCATTTTATATTTATTAAATGCATTATTTATTTATTATATTATATTATTATTTATTTCATGCATTAAAATGAAATAGCTTCGGAGCTACAGCGTTCATAACGTCCTATATTTCCAAGAATGGACATACGACGTGTTGCAGCCTTATCACCAACACCCGCGTAAAATGGCGGCACTAAGACTCAGACTCAAGATCACCAAAGACGATGAGAAGGAGTGGCTTTTTAAAGTCTGGCTTGCATTTCCGTTGACAGTTCCGGACAGCATTCCTGGCGACTGAACTGAGCCTTTCATGGAACAGAACATTATTATTCTTGCTTGATGGTTTCTTATGTTCCTCTAATCTTTCTGTATAGCAATTTTCGCAGATGTTCCTTCATGGCAAGATGTTCGTTCTGCAACAGCCTCCCACGAAATCGTCCACGAAATCTTCCACCAAAGTCATTTCATTCTTGTTGCAGCTTGAGATGCTTTTTCGTAACGCGTAAGCTATATAACGCTAGTTGGATGCTGCAGATAACGCTTTTCGAGTAGATTGTTGCAGCTTCACACGCTTTTTCGTAATGCACCTGTACTCCGATTTTTTTTAACGATCCCGACGTATTGGCAAAGAAGTCGAAGTACTTCGATGCCAACACGTTGGGACCGTCTACGACACAGTGGCTTAGTCGCTACTCGGTAGCCATTAAGGCGAGTCGGCGCCTGTGTCGTATTTTGGAGTATATTGTTGCAGCTTCAGATGCTTTTTCGTAACGCGTAAGCTATATAACGCTAGTTGGATGCTGCAGATAACGCTTTTCGAGTAGATTGTTGCAACTTCAGATGCTTTTTCGTAATGCACGTATACTCCAATTTTTTTTAACGATCCCGACGTATTGGCAAAGAAGTCGCAGTACTTCGATGCCAACACGTTGGGACCGTCTACGACACAGTGGCTTAGTCGGTACTCGGTAGCCATTAAGGCTAGTCGGCGCCTGTGTCGTATTTTGGAGTATATTGTTGCAGCTTCAGATGCTTTTTCGTAACGCGTAAGTTATATAACGCTAGTTGGATTCTGCAGATAACGCTTTTCGAGTAGATTGTTGCAGCTTCAGATGCTTTTTCGTAATGCACCTATACTCCAATTTTTTTTAACGATCCCGACGTATTGGCAAAGAAGTCGCAGTACTTCGATGCCAACACGTTGGGACCGTCTAGGACACAGTGGCTCAGTCGATACTCGGTAGCCATTAAGGCGAGTCGGCGCCTGTGTCGTATTTTGGAGTATATTGTTGCAGCTTCAGATGCTTTTTCGTAACGCGTAAGCTATATAACGCTAGTTGGATGCTGCAGATAACGCTTTTCGAGTAGATTGTTGCAGCTTCAGATGCTTTTTCGTAATGCACCTATACTCCAATTTTTTTAACGATCCCGACGTATTGGCAAAGAAGTCGCAGTACTTCGATGCCAACACGTTGGGACCGTCTACGACACAGTGGCTTAGTCGGTACTCGGTAGCCATTAAGGCGAGTCGGCGCCTGTGTCGTATTTTGAAGTACAGTCAAACTCCTTTATAGCGAACACCTTTTTAACGAAAATACCACTACAGCAAATTTTTTTTGCGGTCCCGCTGGAGCCTATAGGCCCAATAATAGACATCCTTTTTAACGAGAATACCTTTACTGCGAATTTTTTTTGCTGTCCCCTGAGTTTCGTTGTAAAGGAGTTTGACTGTATATTGTTGCAGCTTCAGATGCTTTTTCGTAATACGTAAGTTATATAACTCTAGTTGGATTCTACAGATAACGCTTTTCGACTAGATTGTTGCAACTTCAGATGCTTTTTCGTAACGCGTATGCTATATAACGCTAGTTGGATGCTGCAGATAACTCTTTTCGAGTAGATTGTTGCAGCTTCAGATGCTTTTCCGTAATGCACCTATACTCCAATTTTTTTTAACGATCCCGACGTATTGGCAAATAAGTCGCAGTACTTCGATGCCAACACGTTGGGACCGTCTACGACACAGTGGCTTAGTCGGTACTCGGTAGCCATTAAGGCGAGTCGGCGCCTGTGTCGTATTTTCGAGTATATTGTTTCAGCTTGAGATGCTTTTTCGTAGCACGTAAGCTATATAACGCTAGTTGGATGCTGCAGATAACGCTTTTCGAGTAGATTGTCGCAGCTTCAGATGCTTTTTCGTAACGCGTAAGCTATATAATGCTAGTTGGATGCTGCAGATAACGCTTTTCGAGTAGATTGTTGCAGCTTCAGATGCTTTTTCGTAATGCACCTATACTCCAATTTTTTTAACAATCCCGACGTATTGGCAAAGAAGCCGCAGTACTTCGATGCCAACACGTTGGGACCGTCTACGACACAGTGGCTTAGTCGGTACTCGGTAGCCATTAAGGCGAGTCGGCGCCTGTGTCGTATTTTGGAGTATATTGTTGCATCTTCAGATGCTTTTTCGTAATACGTAAGTTATATAACGCTAGTTGGATTCTGCAGATAACGCTTTTCGAGTAGATTGTTGCAGCTTCAGATGCTTTTTCGTAACGCGTAAGCTATATAACGCTAGTTGGATGCTGCAGATAACGCTTTTCGAGTAGATTGTTGCAGCTTCAGATGCTTTTTCGTAATGCACCTATACTCCAATTTTTTTTAACGATCCCGACGTATTGGCAAAGAAGTCGCAGTACTTCGATGCCAACACGTTGGGACCGTCTACGACACAGTGGCTTAGTCGGTACTCGGTAGCCATTAAGGCGAGTCGGCGCCTGTGTCGTATTTTGGAGTATATTGTTGCAGCTTCAGATGCTTTTTTTGTAACGCGTAAGTTATATAAGGCTAGTTGGATTCTGCAGATAACGCTTTTCGAGTAGATTGTTGCAGCTTCAGATGCTTTTTCGTAATGCACCTATACTCAAATTTTTTTTAACGATCCCGACGTATTGGCAAAGAAGTCGCAGTACTTCGATGCCAACACGTTGGGACCGTCTACGACACAGTGGCTTAGTCGGTACTCGGTAGCCATTAAGGCGAGTCGGCGTCTGTGTCGTATTTTGGAGTATATTGTTGCATCTTCAGATGCTTTTTCGTAATACGTAAGTTATATAACGCTAGTTGGATTCTGCAGATAACGCTTTTCGAGTAGATTGTTGCAGCTTCAGATGCTTTTTCGTAAAGCGTAAGCTATATAACGCTAGTTGGATGCTGCAGATAACGCTTTTCGAGTAGATTGTTGCAGCTTCAGATGCTTTTTCGTAATGCACCTATACTCCAATTTTTTTAACAATCCCGACGTATTGGCAAAGAAGTCGCAGTACTTCGATGCCAACACGTTGGGACCGTCTACGACACAGTGGCTTAGTCGGTACTCGGTAGCCATTAAGGCGAGTCGGCGCCTGTGTCGTATTTTGGAGTATATTGTTGCATCTTCAGATGCTTTTTCGTAATACGTAAGTTATATAACGCTAGTTGGATTCTGCAGATAACGCTTTTCGAGTAGATTGTTGCAGCTTCAGATGCTTTTTCGTAACGCGTAAGCTATATAACGCTAGTTGGATGCTGCAGATAACGCTTTTCGAGTAGATTGTTGCAGCTTCAGATGCTTTTTCGTAATGCACCTATACTCCAATTTTTTTTTAAGGATCCCGACGTATTGGCAAAGAAGTCGCAGTACTTCGATGCCAACACGTTGGGACCGTCTACGACACAGTTGCTTAGTCGGTACTCGGTAGCCATTAAGGCGAGTCGGCGCCTGTGTCGTATTTTGGAGTATATTGTTGCAGCTTCAGATGCTTTTTTCGTAACGCGTAAGTTATATAAGGCTAGTTGGATTCTGCAGATAACGCTTTTCGAGTAGATTGTTGCAGCTTCAGATGCTTTTTCGTAATGCACCTATACTCAAATTTTTTTTAACGATCCCGACGTATTGGCAAAGAAGTCGCAGTACTTCGATGCCAACACGTTGGGACCGTCTACGACACAGTGGCTTAGTCGGTACTCGGTAGCCATTAAGGCGAGTCGGCGTCTGTGTCGTATTTTGGAGTATATTGTTGCAGCTTCAGATGCTTTTTCGTAACGCGTAAGCTATATAACGCTAGTTGGATGCTGCAGATAACGCTTTTCGAGTAGATTGTTGCAGCTTCAGATGCTTTTTCGTAATGCACCTATACTCCAATTTTTTTAACGATCCCGACGTATTGGCAAAGAAGTCGCAGTACTTCGATGCCAACACGTTGGGACCGTCTACGACACAGTGGCTTAGTCGGTACTCGGTAGCCATTAAGGCGAGTCGGCGCCTGTGTCGTATTTTGGAGTATATTGTTGCAGCTTCAGATGCTTTTTTCGTAACGCGTAAGTTATATAAGGCTAGTTGGATTCTGCAGATAACGCTTTTCGAGTAGATTGTTGCAGCTTCAGATGCTTTTTCGTAATGCACCTATACTCAAATTTTTTTTAACGATCCCGACGTATTGGCAAAGAAGTCGCAGTACTTCGATGCCAACACGTTGGGACCGTCTACGACACAGTGGCTTAGTCGGTACTCGGTAGCCATTAAGGCGAGTCGGCGCCTGTGTCGTATTTTGGAGTATATTGTTGCAGCTTCAGATGCTTTTTCGTAACGCGTAAGCTATATAACGCTAGTTGGATGCTGCAGATAACGCTTTTCGAGTAGATTGTTGCAGCTTCAGATGCTTTTTCGTAATGCACCTATACTCCAATTTTTTTTAACGATCCCGACGTATTGGCAAAGAAGTCGCAGTACTTCGATGCCAACACGTTGGGACCGTCTACGACACAGTGGCTTAGTCGGTACTCGGTAGCCATTAAGGCGAGTCGGCGCCTGTGTCGTATTTTGGAGTATATTGTTGCAGCTTCAGATGCTTTTTCGTAACGCGTAAGGTATATAACGCTAGTTGGATGCTGCAGATAACGCTTTTCGAGTAGATTGTTGCAGCTTCAGATGCTTTTTCGTAATGCACCTATACTCCAATTTTTTTTTAACGATCCCGACGTATTGGCAAAGAAGTCGCAGTACTTCGATGCCAACACGTTGGGACCGTTTACGACACAGTGGCTTAGTCGGTACTCGGTAGCCATTAAGGCGAGTCGGCGCCTGTGTCGTATTTTGGAGTATATTGTTGCAGCTTCAGATGCTTTTTCGTAATGCACCTATACTCCAATTTTTTTTAACGATCCCGACGTATTGGCAAAGAAGTCGCAGTACTTCAATGCCAACACGTTGGGACCGTCTACGGCACAGTGGCTTAGTCGGTACTCGGTAGCCATTAAGGCGAGTCGGCGCCTGTGTCGTATTTTGGAGTATATTGTTGCAGCTTCAGATGCTTTTTCGTAACGCGTAAGCTATATAACGCTAGTTGGATGCTGCAGATAACGCTTTTGGACTAGATTGATGCAGCTTCACATACGTTTTCGTAATGCTATTATACTCCAATTTTTTTTAACGATCCCGACGTGTTGGCAAAGAAGTCGCAAGTACTTCGATGCCCACACGTTGGGACCGTCTACGACACAGTGGCTTAGTCGGTACTCGGTAGCCATTAAGGCGAGTAGGCGCCTGTGTCGTATTTTGGAGTATATTGTTGCAGTTTCAGATACTTTTTCGTAACGCGTAAGCTATATAACGCTGGTTGGATTCTGCAGATAACGCTTTTCGAGTAGATTGTTGCAGCTTCAGATGCTTTTTCGTAATGCACCTATACTCCATTTTTTTTAACGATCCCGACGTATTGGCAAAGAAGTCGCAGTACTTCGATGCCAACACGTTGGGGCCGTCTACGACACAGTGGCTTAGTCGGTGCTCGGTAGCCATTAAGGAGAGTCTGCGCCTGTGTCGTATTTTGGAGTATATTGTTGCAGCTTCAGATGCTTTTTCGTAACGCGTAAGTTATATAACGCTAGTTGGATTCTCCAGATAACACTATTCGAGTAGATTCTTGTAGCTTCAGATGGTTTTTCGTAATGCACCTATACTCCAATTTTTTTTTAACGATCCCGACGTATTGGCAAAGAAGTCGCAGTACTTCGATGCCAACACGTTGGGGCCGTCTACGACACAGTGGCTTAGTCGGTGCTCGGTAGCCATTAAGGAGAGTCTGCGCCTGTGTCGTATTTTGGAGTATATTGTTGCAGCTTCAGATGCTTTTTCGTAACGCGTAAGTTATATAACGCTAGTTGGATTCTCCAGATAACACTTTTCGAGTAGATTCTTGTAGCTTCAGATGGTTTTTCGTAATGCACCTATACTCCAATTTTTTTTTAACGATCCCGACGTATTGGCAAAGAAGTCGCAGTACTTCAATGCCAACACGTTGGGACCGTCTACGGCACAGTGGCTTAGTCGGTACTCGGTAGCCATTAAGGCGAGTCGGCGCCTGTGTCGTATTTTGGAGTATATTGTTGCAGCTTCAGATGCTTTTTCGTAACGCGTAAGCTATATAACGCTAGTTGGATGCTGCAGATAACGCTTTTGGACTAGATTGATGCAGCTTCACATACGTTTTCGTAATGCTATTATACTCCAATTTTTTTTAACGATCCCGACGTGTTGGCAAAGAAGTCGCAAGTACTTCGACGCCCACACGTTGGGACCGTCTACGACACAGTGGCTTAGTCGGTACTCGGTAGCCATTAAGGCGAGTCGGCGCCTGTGTCGTATTTTGGAGTATATTGTTGCAGTTTCAGATACTTTTTCGTAACGCGTAAGCTATATAACGCTGGTTGGATTCTGCAGATAACGCTTTTCGAGTAGATTGTTGCAGCTTCAGATGCTTTTTCGTAATGCACCTATACTCCATTTTTTTTAACGATCCCGACGTATTGGCAAAGAAGTATAGTACTTCGATGCCAACACGTTGGGGCCGTCTACGACACAGTGGCTTAGTCGGTGCTCGGTAGCCATTAAGGCGAGTCTGCGCCTGTGTCGTATTTTGGAGTATATTTTTGCAGCTTCAGATGCTTTTTCGTAACGCGTAAGTTATATAACGCTAGTTGGATTCTCCAGATAACACTTTTCGAGTAGATTCTTGCAGCTTCAGATGGTTTTTCGTAATGCACCTATACTCCAATTTTTTTTAACGATCCCGACGTATTGGCAAAGAAGTCGCAGTACTTCGATGCCAACACGTTGGCACCGTCTACGACACAGTGGCTTAGTCGGTACTCGGTAGCCATTAAAGCGAGTCGGCGCCTGTGTCGTATTTTGGAGTATATTGTTGCAGCTTCAGATGCGTTTTCGTAACGCGTAAGCTATATAACGCTAGTTGGATGCTGCAGGTAACGCTTTTGGAGTAGATTGTTGCAGTTTCTGATGCTTTTCGTAATGCTCCAATACTCCATTTTTTTAACGATCCCGACGTGTTCGCAAAGAAGTCGCAGTACTTCGATGCCAACACGTTCGGACCGTCTACGACACAGTGGCTTAGTCGGTACTCGGTAGCCATTAAGGCGAGTTGGCGCCTGTGTCGTATTTTGGAGTATATTGTTGCAGCTTCAGATGCTTTTTCGTAACGCGTAAGCTATATAACGCTAGTTGGATGCTGCAGGTAACGCTTTTGGAGTAGATTGTTGCAGGTTCAGATGCGTTTTCGTAATGCTCCAATACTCCAATTTTTTTAACGATCCCGACGTGTTGGCAAAGAAGTCGCAAGTACTTCGATGCCAATACTTTGGGACCGTCTACGACACAGTGGCTTAGTCGGTACTCGGTAGCCATTAAGGCGAGTCGGCCTTAAGTCGAGTTCACCTTGACATCCTCAGGAAGTTCTAGTGGACAGTACATGGATTGTCGCGCAACAATCCAACACGATTCTCTATCCCACAGCGAGCATTATGTTAGCTGTCTTTGATCCCCAGCTGGCGATGGTATCTGTCTCGTGCGGAAACAAGATGGCACTGCTGCTCTCCTTTGGACCTCAGTGTCGATACTCTGGAGCGAAGCTTATTTAGTGACTCTAGCTCTGCCAGGTGTCTCGGCCATGGCTGTGGCAAAGACTGCAGATATTCAACACGAGTCATCAAGTGCAGCACTGAACTGCATAGAGACTCCTCGCTGCAGGATAAGTACTGGTTACCGAAAATATTATTGTTTCTGGTTCCGCATCCGGTCACTGAAAAACTTGGCTTTTCATTTCGTTTCTGTTTCCATTTCTGGACGATTTTCGGTAGTAGTTTCTGTTTCGGTTTCATTTTAAGAATGCCATTTTCGTTCCCGAGGAAATTTTGGTACTGGTTTCTGCTTCTCATCCCGAACTCGTACTGCCTGGTTTTGGCTTTTTTATGTCACATATTCTAGTTACATAATGACTGCAAAAGGACAGCCACGCCAAACACAAACACTAAAGACCTTAATGCAAAGTTCGTCTTGAGTCTTATACACCGCAAGTGGATGCCCCTGTAGGTTGCGGAAATACGTGCCTTTAAGTTTCAAAAGTCTCCGCTCGTGCGCAAAAATAACACGTCATCCAAAACTTTTGCGTAAATCTTGCTGCACAGTGGGCTCAACACGAAAGAAAGTCCCCAGAATTAAACGAATTAATGAATGATGACTGGAAGAATAGTGTGAATATATATAATTTTTATATTGACGCGAAAACACTGAGCGAAACGTCCTGCAAATTTGGTTTCCATTAACGTTACCACTTTTGAATTTCGTTTCCGTTTCGGTTTCTGATAGTGGAAACTAAAACAATTTCGTTTCAGTTTCCATTTTTTTTCCTGTTGAATTTCGCTAATTACCGTTCCTCGTCTCTGTTTCTGGTAGCCAACCGTGAGGATAAGAGTTCCCTTTTCTAGCCACGAATATTTCCCTCTGTTGACCGAAAACGAGTCACTAAGGGAGATTGGCGAGGACAAAAGGGTATAATTATGTCTTTGTGGTAGTTCTTGTGGTGTGGGTGGTATGTCTGTGTGGCACTTCTTCCCTTATTTGTCCCTCCTCCCATTCACAAAGATGATAAATAAACTATTATTATTATTATTATAGATTCTTGCACAACACCCATTCAACACAGATTAACATGAACATGCGCGGCCACACACTTACGATGCACAGGCGATTGTCAGGATGTGGTGTTCCGTCGTGCCTCATCCACCATACAACCCAGATTTCGCACCCTCACACTTCTCTACTCCTTTGATCCGACAAAAGATGGCCTTGAGTGGTTGACAGTTTCAGAATATGCATCAGGTTATATCTGCTCGAAGGTCCTCCAGATTTCTTGCCCAGCTGACATCTGACGCTTCGACGATGGCGTAATGTGCACTGGAAGTCACGATGACTATGCTGAGCAGTAGCTCCTTGTAGAGGGGACTTCAGTATTACGGCATACGTCATTTTTCCATCAGTTCATTTTTAAGTAACGTTGCATAAATGAGGAGGCATCATCCCCCCCCTCCTCGCACCTTACAGGTCTCAACTCGGTTCTGGACACGGAAGAGGCACGTGGTAATGCAGAGAGAATAAAAAAGGCAGGGACAGTGATGTACGTACTATCCATATGTGGCGTGTTAGTGGTATGGCGATAGCTATACCAGGCCCTTGTGGGTAGTAAACTTGTTTTTGAATTGCCATTAAATCCTTAGCAAACGCCTTTTAATGTTTACTGAAACCATGTAAGTATCATGTGTGTGTGTGTGTGTGTGCATGCTTTGCTTTCTTTTTTCTTTTTTTGTTTGTGTGTTGTTGTCGTTGTCATCGTCATTACCGTGGCTGGTTAACTGTCACCGTCTGGCGATTACGTGGAGTAACCTGACAGTGTTGGATCGCGTCGTGACACACAGAAAGAGTACCCTACGGACTCGGGCTTACCCAGGAGCCCAAGCCTGGCCCGGGTAAACCCTTCTTTTGGGGGTCCTGGGCTGGGCTTTGACATTCTGGACTTACGGTCCCTACGTTGTCAGGCCTAAGTGAGGCATGTATTACCCCCCCCCCCCCTGTCAGCTAGCAACGGCTGCCAACTTCTACGGACTGCTACGCTGGGCCGGGAGACCTAGGAATTATTGCGACCGCCTGTGCTGGGCCAGTTATGGAGTCAGTAAAACATATCCATTTCGGCTTGTTAATACACTTCCTTGACGATAAAAGCACTGAAAGAGACAAACACGAACGACACAACATAAGGCGCTTGTTACGTCAAGGCCAGGTATGAAGTAGTCTGGCCACCCCCAGGCTGAGAAATCAAGGGAAAGCCGGGCTCGGACCAGGTCTAAGAACGTGGCCCGTGCAGTACTGATCGACTGCATGCTGTCTTGTGGGGCAGAGTGGCCCTGCATTCGTGTTTGTTACAGAGATATTTATACGAAGAAGGGAGTCAAGTCCTGTAGAGGACATCTTCTTCAGTGTTGGTTTCTGTACGTTTGTTTATGATGCAGCGAGATATACGGAGTGCGAGGTGGGTTTTTGGTCATGGGGGATGGTGAGCCACAAATGGGACGAAGTTTGCGCGACTCTCAAACCGAGGTTTGCTTCAATTGGCCTAATGCTTGAAGCCGGCTGAAGCAAAACCTCAGTCTTGCAGCGCCACAAATTTCGCCACAAACCTGTCCTACACTGTGACCTTCCCCCTGTAAGAAACACAATGGATACACAGACACCTGATCAGAATAATGAAAGACTTTAAACACCATCACTGCACAGAAACATATACGACACAGACTCTTGGAAGATCGCGGAGAATGACCCGGGTGTTTTTCCTCAGTCCTCACACCAACGGGTTTCCCTCTCAAAATGAACCATTCATGGGTTTCAGAATGGGCGTGAGGTATGCGTTTCGTGTCCATGTCTAGTTTAGGTCCGCCACTCGATTTGGACCTTGAAATCTACATACCTGGATGTCATTATGCAATGTGCATCGTAATCCATTATTAATATGCGGCGCTCGGTTACACAAATTCCTCTAGACACCTATGTTTCACGGAAAGTTTTCGCCGCGGCGGCCGTGCCATCTTCACGCTCACATTGGTTGCGTTAAGTAGGAGCCCCGGAGCGCGTGTGTTTCAGACTCGACTCGCGCACCCGGGAGTGCGAGACTCCGAGCTGAGCACCCGTTTTGAAATGGAGGCTTTGAAGCAGACGACAAGCGACTGGGTGCGACCGGCTTCAGATTTTCCGTGACGTACTTCCTGTTGAGCGCCGGCAGGACGACCTTCGAAATGTGGGCTCTGATTGTGATCTGATGTGGGCGTTCCAACGCTCTGATTTCAGTGCATATTTTTATAACTGTTATCATGTTTTTGTGTTAGTGGACAATTTCCACCAGGATATCGGCGGTTATTCGCGCGAAATGCAGCGCTTAATGCAGATATTTTCATACCACAGCAGTCTTCACAGTAAGCAGCCCCTGTGACTGCTGTTACAAATTCCTATCTTTTTCCATCCTGTTACAAGGAGAAGTATCGCAACCGTAATCGTCTCTTCCAACGTTACTATATGTTCAAACTAAGCCACGTGTCCTCCGTCTGCACACTGCACGAGCAGACAACAGGGAGCGCGCAGTGTAACGCTCCAAAGTTGCGTTTCGCTGTTTAGTGGCCGCTCCGGGTGTCTCATACTCCAGATTTGAGTGCGCCAAAAGAGGGGCGCCTACTTAACGCAACCAAATAATCACAAAAGCGAAATTACGGCTCCATTTTGAATAATTTTAACTTGATTGATGAGGTACTTTTGATATGGGGTTCCAGATCAATGATGCGTATTCTAGAGAGGGGTGAACGTGTAAGCTATGAGCTTAACCTCAGGAGATGCTAAATAAGGATGTCGTATGAGAACGCCCAGCTTACACGCAATGCCTTTGCTGTCATGGAATTCATAGGGTCGTTCCAAGAGTGATCACTGGAAAAGGTAACCCCCAAATATCTAAATGAGAAGACTTTGTTGAGGCAAACATCATCGGATGAGCACAACACCGCAAAATATTTCACTATCAGGTATCCGAAATTGTTGGGCATTTTCTGATTAAGAAAATTCATTTATGCAGAAGTACCGGGAGATATTGAGGACCACACATAACGGTCCACTCGAGAGTGGCATAGTGGTGACCAGGCCCCCTGGTGGTCAAAAATGTTGGTGTTCCTTCTTTTTCCTCGTAGTTTGCACACTGGGGCCCACATCTTCAACTCGCAGTAAAAAGCGGTATCACTTTTGTTTCAAGTGGGCTTGCTCGCATGTCACGCATGTGAATTACATCCTGATTACTCACAATTGACGATGTATGTGGCATGTGTGAGCAAATGTGGCAGCTATGCCAGTGAAATGTGAACCCGTTTGCACATTCATTGTCTCATTTCAAAACTTTCAGACTCAAGAGCAAGCACACTCATGCCTAACGTTAAGGATTAGACAACATACACTTGTGATTCAGCGTCGTCTGCAAGCCAGAAACATCATCAGGTTGTGCACAATTTTAATGGATCTAAACAGCATTCCCTCACGACACGGGACCAGGTGGGGAGGAGAGACTCGAGTGCATCCTCAGTCCAGCTACATTCTTCCGTGCCACGGATTGTACGCAAGAGCACACTGGTTAGAAGCCATACAAGTGTAATCTTTATTCTGCGGCATTCAGCCACAGCACGCAGATGCATCGTCACAAGAGGATGCACACAAGCGTGAGGCCCCACAAGTGCGATCTGTGTCCCTCAGAGTTCACCAGGCTGCACCACCTGAAGGATCACGTACGGACTCATACTGGTGAGAAGCCATTCATGTGAGACGTCTGTCCTGCAGCGTTCATCCAGAGCACGCACTTGCAGCATCACTAGAAAACACACATGGGCGAGAAGCCATACAAGTGCGATATCTATCCTGCACAGTTCGTCCAGAGCACACACCTTGCAGCGTCACAAGAAGAAGATACACACCGACTAGAAGCCATACAAGTGCAACCTTTGCCCTGCAGAGTTCGTCCGAAGCACGCACCTGCAGAGTCACAAGAAGACACACATGGGCGTAAGGCCATTCAAGTGCGACCTCTGTCCCTCTGAGTTGACCCAGCTGCACCACCTGAAGGACCACATACTGATTCATACAGGTGAGAGGCCGTACAAATGCGTCCTCTGTCTTGCAGAGTTCAGACACAGTACACACCTGCGACGTCAAAAGAACACGAACACGAGTGAGAAGCCACACAAGTGCAATCTCTGTCCTGCAGAGTTCACCCACCTGCATCAGTGCATGAGTTGAAGGATCACATACTGACTCAAACTGGCGACAAGCCGTACAAGTGCGGTCTACGTCCCGCGGAGTTCGGCCGGAACAGGAACCTGCAGCGTCACAAGAAGAGACATGCGGGGACGAAGCCACACAAGTGCAAGTGACAGTTGCCGACGCGCACTGAAAAATAGTTAAAGGAGTACAGAGGGCCATAAAAAAAAAATCAGATTAAGACGTCTGGTGAAAGTGTGTTTGTCATTATACCGAATAGCGCGAAAGGTTTTGATGTGTGCAGTTTGTGTCCCAGAGAAAAAAAAAACTCACATAAACATGGCTCCGAGGCTATAACGATGATGAGGAGGTATGATGCCACGTCACCGATGACGTGATAAGGGGAACTCGTTCTGGTTCGCCGGTCAGCGCCTTGTCCCTTTGCCGCGGTAAACCAGTTTTGCCAGTTCTCTCGGAGGATTGAGGATAGAAGGAGCGGCCCAATCATTACCGAGCCAGGGGAAAGGCTTTTTCAGAACCCCGAACAGCCGAGTAGCAGACATTTCTCTAGGCTAATCAGTAATCAGCGAACGTTCTTCTTATAGCGTCAGCGCGAGGTTGCGCACGGTCGCTTTTTGCGACGTGTTTTAAATTCAATTTCTGCGAAAATTATGACTCTGTGGGTTGAATTACTTCTCATGGTGCATCTTACTGGCCTACTTAACAGTTTTATAGGAAGAAAACAGGGTGTTAAAAATGACTTCTGTGCTACTTTAAAGCACACTGCAATTGTAATGAGAAACTGGGACTTTTTTCTAAAGAAGCCAAACCGAGAATCCCCCACATTACTATTGCCGCACGGGACTCTAAAACCCTAATCCTTTGATTATGTGGTCAATGAGCAGAATCTGTACTGCAGCCCATATACATTGCTACACGCAACTTGTCCACTTACACGTTTCCCCGTGCGCTGTTTCCGCGATGCGTTGGGGTGCCAGGTGACAAGCAAGCACCCATTCCTCATGATGGTCAGGCAGACCCTTTAGTGAAACTCTCGGTAAAACGGTGGGAAGAACTGAACAACAGCCTGGCCCGATGCTCCAGGAGCGGCTTCTCAGCCTGGCCACAATCATGGTTGTGGAGGGATACACAAAAAACTATTAAAAAAACGCAAAAATATTCCATAAGTGTTTCGCGTGACAACGAAAATGTGGAGCAGTTTCGATTTAATTTACTCCACTCTTCACTTGTCACTCTTCGTCTTGCTTCCAATGACCCCGTTCCAGCACAGGCAGCAGTTGTGCTCTGGGTACGTTTGGATGGGAGACGACGAAAGCACCGCTTCGTGCACCTTCCTGGCCTGGCAGTTCCTGTTATCCTGGGCAGAGATTTCATCATCCGGCAGAAATTGGTGCTGGACCTGCCCAATGGAGGATACGTGTACCACGGCTCGTCGGGATTTTTCCGCTTCGCCGCAGCACGGGAGCACTGCACAGCACAGCAAGCTGTGGCAGCGTCCGTTGAAACGTCTGGGCTGCCGACTGTCTTGGGGTCATTCCATGGTCCTGAGGAGCAACGCCGTCAGCTTGAACAAGTACTGCGGCAGTTTGACGGAATCTTTACCGAAAAACCGGGTAAGTCGTCTGTGTTACAGCATAGCATAGACACCGGTAACGCTAGACCCTGGCGTTGTAATCCCAGACCACTCAGTGTGCATCAGCGTGCTTTATTAGACGCAGCTCTTGACAAAATGCTCCAAACCGGTGCAGTTCAAAGGTCTCAGAGCCCTTGGGCATTTCCTGTTGTTCTGGCTCCGAAACGAGATGGTACGACTAGGTTATGCGTCGACTACCGTCGACTTAACGCAGTAACTGTGAGGGATTCTTACCCCTTCCCGTCCATTGAGTCGATCTTGTATTCCCCGGGCAATGCAACTGTGTTTTCAACGCTTGATTGTAGTAGAGGATTTTTGCAAATCCAAGTTGCCTCGGAGGATGTCCCAAAAACAGCCTTTACGTGTCATAGAGGTTTGTTTGAATTTGTACGAATGCCTTTCGGACTGTCCAATTCACCCGCCAGTTTCCAGCGGTTGATGGATACAGTGTTGGGAGATGCGAAGTACAATTACGCAATGGCGTACACGGATGATGTCGTAGTGTTTTCTAGAAATTTTCAGGAACACTTGAAACACCTGTCAACCGTCCTTGCAAGGATGAATGAAGCGGGCATAACGATCAACCCCCGCAAGGTGTCCCAGGCGAAAATCTGGACTGGTCCCAGAATGGTTCCAGTTGAATCTGGACTGGTTCCAGTTGGATGTTTGATGGTCCCGGAATGGTTCCAGTTGAATGTGGATGGTCCCAGCTGGGTTCCCAAGTGGGGTGGCTGGTTCCACTTTGGTGACATCAGTGGTACCACTCTGGTCTCAGATGGTTCCAGAAGTTCCAGCTGGAGCCTCACAGGTACCATTTTGTTCCCAGAATGGTCGCTGAGACTCCAAGTTGGGCAGCTTCCCAGCTTCCCCCTTTGAGATTTTATCTTGTTCACACTTGCCATATTTTGTTTGTTCTATTACTCTGATCTATTTTAGCACAGGCATGGTCTCTTTTTATCCAGGTGCGCGCGTCTGCGAATGCTGTAACTCCAATTCGTGCACATTCTTATCTGAGGTGAATATCATAACATATTAAGTACCAGAGAAATGTAAAAAAATACATCTCAACAACAACAAAAATTAAGCTAAATACTGGAAGAAAGACAACAACAACAACAAAAAAAAGAAAATGTAATTGCAGAGGCTGATGCAATGTGAAGACGCCACGGCAATTCAAACTTCAAACGGCGAGAGCCGAGAGGGAGAGGAGAGGGCGAGAGGCGAGCGAGCGAGAGTGGCAGCAGGCTGCAGTGGCAGGTGGAGGTTAGAACGTTAGAACTTCGACGCGTTGGTTGGTTTTGTCTTCAGCAGCCGTCGCAAGGATGGTGATGGTGTATCTCCTCTGCAGTATTTACGTGTGTTTCAGTGCGCTTTGTAAGACAATGCGATGACAATGGTTCCTGTGCAACACATTGTCGATTTCCCGGAAGAGTTTTGACGCCAAGACGACGTAAACGGCGTAGAGGCAAGAACGCACTATGAAACGCCAATCGGACTGCACGTCGAGAATGTTTGCAGGTATGAGTGATGACCGTGATGTTTTGATTACTATTAATTAGATGTTTCATTTTAGAAACTTCGGAGGAACTTGAAGAGAAACAGGATAAGAAGATTCCGAACGTACGGTGAAGAGGAATGGGGTGTATGTCGCGACCTGCATGGAAAACATGAGTGTCGTATCATCTTCTCTAAGAAAATACAAGATGTGAGGTGGCCAACGAACGAAAGCTCCCTGTGGTCCGTGAGTGCATCGCACAGTCAGGCATATGCTTTGTCTAGACACAGTCAGTGATCAGACTTATACTACGTGGTATGTAAATGTAGAGATGTATTGATTATTTCTTTCTGCTCAGTGTATGCTTTTCTTTTAGCAGAATAAACGGTAATTACTTGAGCAATATGTGCATTTCTACGCATTATTTTCGGTCATGCATTCAGTGGTCCCAGCTGCTAAGTGGCCGGATCCCGGACCACTTAGCAGAGGGGACCACTGGATCAATTCCACTGGTTCCACTTCAAGTGGGACCATCGTGAAGCTGGTTCCACTTTCAACTGGTCCCAGTCACTAAGTGGTCCCACACTCAAAGTGGGACCTGTCCAATAAACCACTTTGAAGTGGTCCCACTCCAGATTTTTGCCTGGGGTAGCTGGCATCGTCTAGGATCAGCCTTCTCGGCTTTGTGGTGGACGGAGGTACCATCCGTCCTAATGACGACAAGCTAAAGGCTATCACGGACTTTCCGGTTCCCGGTAACGTCAAAGCCTTGCAGCGCTTCCTAGGTATGGTTGGTTTTTACAGACAATTCATTCCTAATTGTGCCGAGCTAGCGCAGCCGCTTAACGAGTTGTTGCGCAAGGACACGCGCTGGAATTGGGGAGAAGAGCAGGAACGATCATTTCGAGCTCTATCACAAGCAATCGCTGATACGGCTAGGCTTTATCTGCCCGACCTTAACAGACCATTTGTTGTGCAAACAGATGCAAGCGATTATGGTGTTGGCGCAGTTATCTTGCAGGACCATGACGCTACTCTTTGTCCAGTGGCTTTTGCAAGTCGCACGCTGAATCCGGCAGAACGGAACTACTCCGTGACGGAAAAGGAGTGCTTGGCGATCATCTTCGCTTTCAGGAAGTTCGACCTTTACCTGGACGGCAGTACCTTCACTGTCCAGACTGACCACCAGGCACTTTCTTGGCTGCAGCGGCTCCATAACCCGTCTAGACGACTTGCCAGGTGGGCCCTGATGCTACAAGGCTACTCCTTCACCGTGGAGTACAGACGGGGCTCAACGAACGTGATAGTAGACGCAGCGCGCCTCTACCGGAGGGGGAAGAGGAAGGCACCGAGGCGCCTTCTCAACTTCTGGCAGCAGCACAGGTGGCACGAGACGTATCTTCGTCTTGGGGCACGGTCGTGAGCAGAGAGCAGCTCCTAGACGCTCAGAGAGCGGACGGCCTTTGTCAGCGGGTGTCGCAGTGGATAGCTGAGCAAGACTCGGCGGACACCGGAACGACTGACGGACGGCACGACTCCTATCTGCTGGGCGAGGATGGCATGCTGTACAGATACATACCCCAGGCGGATGAGGACGACGGCTCATCCCCGTTCAGAGTCGTGGTGCCACGGAAGTTGCGTAAGTCTTTCATACGTTACTTTCATGACTCGGCCTTGGCAGGTCACAGCAGCGGCAGGAAAACTTATGAAAAGTTGTGTCGTGTTGCGACATGGCCAGGAATGAGGCACGATGTAACAAAGTATGTTCGTACTTGTCCCGTATGCCAGAGAGCAAGACCTCGTGGTGGTTTACCCCCTGGGCGCTTACAGCCTGTTCAGAGCAATAGACCCTGGCAGATAGTCGCTTGTGATGTGATGGGACCATTTCCCCGTAGTCCTAGAGGTAACCAGTATTTGTTCGTGGTTACTGATCATTTCCCGAAATGGGTTGAGCTGTTTCCTCTCAGGACACTGACTTCCCAGAGAGTGTGGGAAAAGTTACTCGACACCTTTTGCCGGTTCGGGTTTCCCGCACAGCTGATCACCGACAACGCAACCTACTTTACAAGTAAGGTGTTCTCACATTCTTGCGCTGTCTTAGGCATTCAGCATAAGAAGACTTCCCCGTATCACCCTCAGGCTAACATTACCGAACGTGTTAATCGGAACCTGAAAATGGTGTTGTTTGCTTTTACTAACCAGCACCACCGTGATTGGGATCTTCGCCTGGCAGAACTGGCGTTCGCTACACGGACGACGGTCAACAGATCTACAGGATTCACCCCGGCGTTCCTGAACTTGGGACGAGAGGCCCCTTTTCCAGTGGAGAATGCTCTGGGCCTCCGGGATGGTGCTACCGGGCCTCCTTATTCAAGGTTTGCTGAGGACCTCCGGAGTCGACTGGACGATGCAGCCCGGACAGCTCGGGAGAACCTGGGCGTCGCAAGGTTGGACCAGGCTCGCCAGTACAACCGTGGACGTCGGAACCTCACCTACAGCGTCGGTGACCTCGTCCTTCGACGGACTCACCCGCTAAGTGATGCGTCTCGAGGCTTTGCAGCTTCACTCGCAGATAGGTGGGATGGCCCCTTCGAGGTAAGTGCGTGCTCCTCCGGCCTCACTTACAGGCTTCGTCGCTGCGACACCGGCGAAGGGACTGGGCCAGTTCACATCTCGGACTTGAAGCCTTACCATCTCCGAGACCCGGACGGAAAGGAGCCCGATTTGCAACCAGCCTCCCTCCAGGACCTGGATCCGGATCCCGTTCCCGGACCTGCGTCCAGCCGCTACAACTTGCGTCCCCGCAGGCGGCGCACGTAGCTGCTACTATCTCCATCGCTAAGCATAGTGCTTGTGATTTAGTGCTTTATTAGTGTGATTTCTGTTGCACAGTTTCCCGCTATTTGTCCTAGGGAGTGCCCTTCCGGCGCTCGCGGCTTGGGGATACCCTCTTACCGTGTTTCCCCTTTTCTCTCCTCGCATTCAGATGCGCCGGACCGGAGAAACGAGACGCAACCAGCAGCCCGCTCGCTCGGCACCCCGCTCCCGTTCCCGCTGAACCCGCCCGAACCCTCCCTGTCCTTCAGACCGGGCACAAGTACAGGTCCCACGGCACCACTCCGTCGCGACCTGGACGGTGGTGTCAAACGGCATGCCCGTGTCGTGGGCTTCCCGCTCACAATGGACATGTCAGCCTCGTCCCCGGAGGGGAGACGACGTAACGCAGACGCCAGCTCCTTTCCACGGCCTCACGCTTGCCGAACGGCACCCCTCCGACCCTCTTTCAGCCGCTTTCAGCGGAGGAACAAAGGATCCTCTGCCCCCTTTGCCAAGTCCCTGAAGTCCACAGGGCAACTCATCGCAGAGGGCCCCTCCATCAAGCCCGCACCGAGGCCATACGTTCCTCCCAGGATGTCTCCGCTGCACTCAGCACACTCCGACGTCTCCGCCCGGAACTACTAGCGGAGTCTCGGCCACCACCTCCGGCAACGCTCCCACCCCACGTGCAGGCGCCCGTATCCCCCGAGGACACTCTAATGGAGGACCTGCTCTCCCTCTGAAGGTGGGGGAAGTGTGGAAACCACATCGCAGTGGTTCCACCGTCAGGCGGAAGGTGGCGACACCGGTGGGAACCGGTCGGGACTGTGGGGGGCGTTCCCTTTCGGGTTAAGGCGGTGCGGAAGAAGGGAAGGGAGGATTGTTGTTGGGTAGCTGCTGATATGTGGACCTGCCATTCTTGCCAATAAACCTGGTATGTTTGCTTGAATTTCTGGTTGTGCTGCTTGCTTCCTCGCGCACGGAACGGACGGGCTGACGCCCCGAGGTTGTGGGAACTCAGGTTTCCACAAACTATTAAAAAAACGCAAAAATATTCCCTAAATGTTTCGCGTGACAACGAAAATGTGGAGGAATTTCGATTTAATTTCACAATTTGCGATCTTCACTAGCCACTGTAGTGCGGTGTAAATATCCTTTAGTGCGCTTCGGTAAATGTGGAATTCTTGTATTTTCTTCAGTATCTGTGAAGTCCTGGT
The DNA here is from genome assembly GCF_037126465.1 of Ornithodoros turicata. NCBI lineage: Eukaryota > Metazoa > Arthropoda > Arachnida > Ixodida > Argasidae > Ornithodoros > Ornithodoros turicata. Next base: position 2,237 of record NW_026999327.1, on the reverse strand, counting down.
GATATATGTTTTTTCCTGATATTGCGTTTCCCGGCGTGGCATGAGTTTTGAGTTTGGGAAGCTAATCCCAAAAATAATTACTCTTGCAAAAAAAAAGAAGAAAGGTTAGTGTGGTATGAGTTGTCTTATGACTTGTCCTGGTACGAGTTGTCCTGGTATGATTTGTCTTAGTAGGAGTTGAGTGTGGTATGAGCTGTCTGGCATGAGTTGTCCAGGGTACGAGTTGTCGGTATGAGCTGGGAGATTAAGGCGGGGTCCCATAGCCTCGATTTGAGGAGCAGCAGCAGAGCAACAGCAGCGGAGCAGCAGAGCTGCAGCGACACGAGCGGTCCCATAGCACTGGGCGAGAGCAGCAGCGCTGCCGAGCTGCAGAAATTCCCTGCTGCTCCCGTATCCGAATTTTTGGTTGCTGTGCTGCCGTGTTGCTCTGCAGCCGATCGTGCACGCCAATCAGAAGTATTGTTTACGTATGGAGCTGTGCGATAGTGTTCAGTGTAGCAAAGCTGGTGAGTGATGACTTTGAAGATGAAAGAGGCAAGTTGAGGCTTTGTTTGTATCTGTCCCTTCTATGTTGTTCCAGCCTCAGAACATAAGTTTCTCTCTTTTTCTTCAGTGATGACTTGTTTTCTTTTGCGTCGGACTCAGCGACTTGCATCGACTCAGAAGCAAGGTTCTATCGTAACACTCGCTTTTCTTGTCATTTTGATTATATGTATATGCAGAATATGGATTACTACGAATAAAGTGTTCAACCCAACCCGCGTTATCGGTTTATTCACGATGCGTATCATAAAAGGATTATAGAGGGGTGACTTTTCGGCACCGTGAAGGCGCCATCCTCATTAGTACTTTGCAGGAGCCGTGTAGCTTCTGTACCTGTGTGTTATCGCTTGTTCAGGGTCATATATTGCCGACAAAAAGCCTTGAGCCATGGTTCACATCAGTGTCAATGCTACCAAGCTTCCACTTTGTCAGTCTTCACTATGTTCTGTCGGAATGACGATCTTCGAGAACGATTAATTCTGGAAGTCCAAGAGAGACCCCCTCTCTGGAACAAATGGGATAGTAGATACAAGGATCGACATGAAGTTTCCAGGTTATGGCTTGAAGTCCAGGAAGCGATGAACCATTCAGAGATGACAGGTAAGAAACACCTTATTGCAGAGCAACTTGAAAGCAACAGTTATAGCAAGAGTCTCAAAAGGCTTGGCATGCTCTAGAATTTGCTTTGCTCTTCCTTCTTGAGTACTGTTACTGCTTAAGAACAGTGAAAGTGTATTACGTGTTTTGCAGCTTAAAAAAACAGCATTGAAATATGTGCTGCTGTTTTTTTTATACATTGGGTATGACTTTCTACTGAGTGTCCCATGAGTGTTCAAGTGGGGCTGATAACCAACTACCCTATGCTCATCCAAAGAGACAATGAGAACACTGTAGTTGGTTTTCTGTTCCTTATGCACTTCAAGCACTCTACGTCAGGATAGAGCCTGCTAGCATGGTGTAGTCACTGGCCATATATCAGATACGTCTACATGTGACAAGATGAGTAATGATCTTCACAAAAACAAAAATGATGCAGACATTCATTTCAACGTATTGAAATTGGTTCATTCCATACAACGGCCAATATGTAAGAGGATGATATGCACAAGAGAACCTTGCACACTGTAAAAGAAAATAGAAAGTGCAGGTGGAGGATTGCAACCATACAAGGATGAACTTAATCGTAGAAGATTTCCTATTACAACAAATTTCTCTCATGTGTGTCACATAAAGCTGCTGTGCTTTGCATATTGATATTGATATACTCTCGATTGTTATTTGACCACCATGGAACCAGCAGCTGTGTATAAAAGTTCCTTTTGGTTGGTGTCTGTAGCCTACACCCACATGAGGTTTTGGAGAATGTCAGGGGCTTTTCTTCTCGTAACTAAGTATTTTAGGCTGTAAGCTCTAAGTTGTTGAGACACAACTGTCAAAATAAAATGCCCACGACAGCCCGTGCAGTGGCTTTTTGTTCCGGGTTCCAGCCCCTTATGTAGGCTAAAACAAATATTAAATAAATAAATAAATAAATAAATATGTTGGCAAAATGCACGATGTCTGACATCGAAGGCTACCTAGTGCAAGATTTTTGGGGACTGCATCTGCTTGGCCCTTTTCGGAGTTATCTACATAGCTCGAGCATAATGCATGCCGGACAAAACCATACAGTACCTAGCATGTGACAGCCGTAT